>NC_067204.1:7085362-7193089 GCF_026262505.1 Trichomonas vaginalis G3 | reverse complement strand
TTCTATTCTATTTCTATTCTATTCTATTCTATTCTATCATATTCTTTCTATTCTATTCTATTCTATTCTATTCTATTCTATTCTTCTATTCTATTCTATTTCTATTCTATCTATTCTATTCTATTCTATTCTTATTCTATTCTATTCTATTCTATTCTATTCTATTCTATTCTATTCTATTTATTCTATTCTATTCTATTCTATTTCTTATTCTATTCTATTCTATTCTATTCTATTCTAATTCTATTCTATTCTATTCTATTCTATTCTATTCTATTCTATTCTATTTCTATTCTATTCTATTCTATTTCTATTCTTATTCTATATTCTATTCTATTCTATTCTATTCTAATTCTATTTATTCTATTCTATTCTATTCTATTCTATTCTATTCTTTCTATTCTATTCTATTCTATTCTATTCTATTCTATTCTATTCTATTCTATTCTATTCTATTCTATTCTATTCTATTCTATTCTATTCTATTCTATTCTATTCTATTCTATTCTATTCTATTTCTATTCTATTTCTATTTTTATTCTATTCTATTCTATTCTATGTCTATTCTATTCTATCTATTCTATTCTATTCTATTCTATTCTATTCTATTCTATTCATTTATTCTTTCTATTCCTATTCTATTTATCTATTCTATTTCTATTCTATTCTATTCTATTCTATTCTAATTCTATCTATTCTATTCTATTCTATTCTATTCTATTTCTATTCTATTCTATCTATTCTTTCTATTCTATTCTATTCTATTCTATTCTTTTATTCTTATTCTATTCTATTCTATCTATTCTATTCTATTCTATTCTATTCTATTCTATTCTATTTCTATTCTATTCTATTCTATTCTATTATTCTATTTCTATTCTATTCTATTCTATTCTATTCTTTCTATTCTATTCTATTCTATTCTATTCTATTCTATTCTAATTCTATTCTATTCTATTCTATTTCTATTCTATTCTATTCTATTCTATTCTATTTCTATTCTATTCTATTCTATTCTATTCTATTCATAATTCTATTCTATTCTATCTATTCTATTCTATTCTATTCTATTCATATTCTATTCTATTTCTATTCTTTCTATTCTATTTCTATTCTATTCTATTCTATTCTATTCTATTCTATTCTATTCTATTCTATTCTATTCTATTCTATTCTATTCTATTCTATTCTCTATTCTATTCTATTCTATTCTTTCTATTTCTATTCTATTCTATTCTATTCTATTCTATTCTATTCTTATTCTATTCTATTCTATTCTATTCTATTCTATTCATTTATTCTATTCTATTCTATTCTATTCTATTCTATTCTATTCTATTCTATTCTATTCTATTCCTATTCTATTCTATTCTATTTCTATTCTATTCTATTACTATTCTATTCTATTCTATTCTATTCTATTCATTCTATTCTATTTCTAATTTTTTTTCTTATTTTTCTTATTCTATTCTATTCTATTCTATTCTATTCTATTCTATTCTATTCTATTCTATTCTATTCTATTCTATTCTATTCTATTTCTATTCTAATTCTATTCTATTCTATTCTATTCTATTTCTATTCTATTCTATTCTACTATTCTATTCTATTCTATTCTATTTCTATTCTATTTCTATTCTATTCTATTCTATTCTATTTCTATTCTATTCTATTCTATTCTATTCTATTTCTATTCTATTCTATTCTATTCTATTCTATTCTATTCTATTCTATTCTATTCTATTCTATTCTTTTATTCTATCTCTATTTCTATTTTCTATTCTATTCTATTCTATTCTATTCTATTCTATTCTATTCTATTCTATTCTATTCTATTCTTTCTATTCTATTCTATTCTATCTATTCTATTTCTATTCTATTCTATTCTATTCTATTCTATTCTATTCTATTTCTATTCTAATTCTATTCTATTCTATTCTATTCTTTTATTCTATTCTATTCTATTCTATTCTATTCTAATTCTATTCTATTTCTATTCTATTCTATTCTATATTCTATTCTATTCTATTCTATTCTATTCTAATCTATTCTATTCTATTCTATTCTATTCTATTCTATTCTATTCTATTCTATTCTATTCTATTCTATTCTTTCTATTCTATTCTATTCTATTCTATTCTATTCTATTCTATTCTATTCTATTTCTATTCTATTATTATTCTATCTATTCTATTCTATTCTATTCTATTCTATTCTATTCTATTCTATTCTATTCTATTCTATTCTATTTTTCTATTCTATTCTATTCTATTCTATTCTTTCTATTCTTATTCTATTCTATTCTATTCTATTCTATTTCTATTCTATTCTTATTCTATTCTATTCTATTCTATTCTATTCTATTTCTATTCTATTCTATTCTATTCTATTCTATTCTATTCTATTCTATTTCTATTCTATTCTATTATTCTATTTCTATTCTATTCTATTCTATTCTATTCTATTCTATTCTATTCTATTCTATTCTATTCTATTTCTATTCTATTCTATTCTATTTCTATTCTATTCTATCTATTCTATTCTATTTCTTCTATTCTATTCTATTCTATTCTATTCTATTCTATTCTATTCTATTTATTCTATTCTATTCTTTCTATTTATTCTATTTATTCTATTCTATTCTTTTCTATTCTATTCTATTCTATTCTATTCTATTCTATTTCTATTCTATTCTATTCTATTCTATTCTATTCTCTATTCTATTCTATTCTTATTCTATTCTATTCTATTCTATTCTATTCTATTCTTTCTATTCTATTCTATTCTATTCTATCTATTCTATTCTATTCTATTCTATTCTATTCTATTCCTAATTCTATATTTCTATTCTATATTCTATTCTATTCTATTCTATTCTATCTATTCTTTCTATTCTATTCATATCTATTCTATTCTATTCTATTCTATTTCTATTCTATTCTATTCTATTCTATATTCTATTCTATTCTATTCTATTCTATTCTATTCTATTCTATTCTATTCTATTCTATTCTTTCTATTCTATTATTCTATTCTATTCTATCTATTCTATTCTATTCTATTCTATTCTATTCTATTCTATTCTATTCTATTTCTATTCTATTCTATTCCTATTTCTATTCTATTCTATTCTATTCTACTTTCTATTCTATTCTATATCTATTCTATTCTATTCTAATTCTTTCTATTCTTATTCTATATTCTAATTCTATTTCTATTCTATTCTATTCTATTCTTCTATTCTATTCTATTCTATTCTATTCTATTCTATTCTATTCTATTCTATTCTATTCTATTCTATTCTATTCTATTCTATTCTATTCTATTCTATTCTATTCTATTCTATTCTATTCTATTCTATTCTATTCTATTCTATTCTATTCTATTCTATTCTATTCTATTCTATTCTATTCTATTCTATTCTATTCTATTCTATTCTATTCTATTCTATTCTATTCTATTCTATTCTATTCTATTCTATTCTATTCTATTCTATTCTATTCTATTCTATTCTATTCTATTCTATTCTATTCTATTCTATTCTATTCTATTCTATTCTATTCTATTCTATTCTATTCTATTCTATTCTATTCTATTCTATTCTATTCTATTCTATTCTATTCTATTCTATTCTATTCTATTCTATTCTATTCTATTCTATTCTATTCTATTCTATTCTATTCTATTCTATTCTATTCTATTCTATTCTATTCTATTCTATTCTATTCTATTCTATTCTATTCTATTCTATTCTATTCTATTCTATTCTATTCTATTCTATTCTATTCTATTCTATTCTATTCTATTCTATTCTATTCTATTCTATTCTATTCTATTCTATTCTATTCTATTCTATTCTATTCTATTCTATTCTATTCTATTCTATTCTATTCTATTCTATTCTATTCTATTCTATTCTATTCTATTCTATTCTATTCTATTCTATTCTATTCTATTCTATTCTATTCTATTCTATTCTATTCTATTCTATTCTATTCTATTCTATTCTATTCTATTCTATTCTATTCTATTCTATTCTATTCTATTCTATTCTATTCTATTCTATTCTATTCTATTCTATTCTATTCTATTCTATTCTATTCTATTCTATTCTATTCTATTCTATTCTATTCTATTCTATTCTATTCTATTCTATTCTATTCTATTCTATTCTATTCTATTCTATTCTTCTATTCTATTCTATTCTATTCTATTCTATTCTATTCTATTCTATTCTCTTTCTATTCTATTCTATTTCTATTCTATTCTATTTTCTATTCTATTCTATTTTCTATTCTATTCTATTCTATTCTATTCTATTCTTTCTATTCTATTCTATTCTATTCTATTCTATTCTATTCTATTCTATTCTATTCTATTCTATTCTATTCTATTCTATTCTATTCTATTCTATTCTATTCTATTCTATTCTATTCTATTCTATTTCTATTCTATATTCTATTCTATTCTATCTATTCTATTCTATTCTATTCTATTCTATTTCTATTCTAATTCATATTCTATTCTATTCTATTCATATTAGATACCTCCATATCCAATACAAAACAGAAAGCTATCAATATGATAGATAATAAATTGTTTTTTCGAATGTTTGATAGGTGACCTATAATTAATGGAATAATCTCAATTTTTTTAAAATTTTCATTGGAAAACTTCTATTCTTTGTAGAGCATATTTTTCATTTTTTAATATTTTGAATTTTTTTGTCATGCTAGTGAAGCCTTAAGGGTCGATTTTACAACTTTCTGTCATTCTATCAATTTTCCTGACTGTTTCGTACCGAAATGGCTCACAAAAAAGTGACAGAAAACCTTAAATTGCGCGGCAATTTTAATTAAAAAAATAAACATTAATTTTTGTGATTGATATTATGCATTTTATTTATATTATATAAGATTTAAATTTAGGGGAAAAATTGGAAAAAAAATAAGATTGGAAGTCTTTAGGTAAGAAGGAAAGGGCAAGAGATATATAGTGTACCTATATACTCTTGCCCTTTCATTCTAAGTAGAAATGGGAGAAACTTTGTCCGCATCATAAGTTAATGCGGACAAAGTTTCTCCCATTTCTAATGGAATTGCAGGCTATGAGGCACTGATATATAATCAGTACCTCATAGCCTACAATTCCCCTTATTAGACTTCCAAACTTTGAGTTAATATCAAGACATTAACTCAAAGTTTGGAAAACTTCCTCGTAAGAATCAATCGTCAAAAACCTCGATTGCAGTTATATTCATTGTGTTAAATTTGATTTATTTTGAAATTTTTATAAATTAAATTTTATATAACATAAAGCGTTATGAATTAGTATTTCCATATGAATTTTATCTCGAAAATAGTAATTCTGTACAGTTATATTTCGGTTAATTTTGGAAATTTCTGGAATACTTTAAGATAGTATGATTATATATAACTCTGCCTTCATGATTTATTTTAGCTTTCGCACAAAGCCAATCAATATCAATCTCTTCTGGAGAATGTCTTCTCATCTAGAATATTTTCAATACTTTACATACAAACATTTTTATTTCTAAAAAACTTTTTAATTTTTTCTAGGATATATGAATGAAAATAGTTAGAACAAGATTTTGAAGCTCAAAACATTAAAAATTATTAAAGATTTGTATAATATGATTAAAAATGGGAAATAATATGAGGCAATATAAAGGAATATGAATATTAAATAAATATATCTAAATAGAAAGAATCAGAAAAATCAAATTATTGGCGCCAAAAATGTCACTTTTTTTGTGAGCCATTTCGGTATGAGATAATTTCGGGCGCAAAGAATAATTGAAAATTTTTGACAAAAAATAGTCTTGCCAACATTCAAATTTGGGGCTTTCTACAAGTGTATTAATACAATGAATTAATATTAAATTATTATGAGATGTTTATTCTTAAATAATAACATAGTTACTATAGCTTTTTTCAATATAAAATAATGTTATTAGAAAAAGAATTATTAGTCATTTGTAGCACCATGTTCAACTAAGAATTTGAAAATGTTTGTTGCTTTAACATCGATGGCAAAGCTAAGAGGGCATTGATTAATATCGAGGGAATGTTATAGAACAATGATAAATATGAAAAGAAAGAGAATTCCATAAAACAATAATTAATATGAAAAGAAAGAGAATGTCATAAAATAATGATAAATATGAAAAGAAAGACAATTATATAAAACAATTATTAATATGAAAAGAAAGAAAATGTCATAAAACAATTATAAATGTGAAAAGAAAGAGAATAAGTTTCATGTTAACATCAGCACCATGATCAACTAGGAATTGGACAATTTCTATCGACTTCACTTCGACTGCAATACTAAGAGGGCATTCATTAATATCGAGAGAATACCATAAAACAATGATAAATATGAAAAGAAATAGAATTTTATCAAACAATGATGAATATGAAAAGAAAGAGAATTCTATACAACAATGCTAAATATGAAAAGAAAGAGAATTTTATCAAACAATGATAAATATGAAAAGAAAGAGAATGTCATAAAACAATGATTAATATGAAAAGAAAGAGAATGTAATAAAACAATGTTAAATATGAAAAGAAAGAGAATTTTATCAAACAATGCTAAATATGAAAAGAAAGAGAATTTCATAAAACAATGCTAAATATGAAAAGAAAGAGAATTTTATCAAACAATGATTAATATGAAAAGAAAGAGAATTTCATAAAACAATGATTAATATGAAAAGAAATAGAATGTAATAAAACAATGATAAATAGGAAAAGAAAGAGAATGTAATAAAACAATGATAAATACGAAAAGAAAGAGAATTTTATCAAACAATGATGAATATGAAAAGAAAGAGAATTTCATAAAACAATGATAAATATGAAAAGAAAGAGAATTTCATAAAACAATGATAAATATGAAAAGAAAGAGAATTTCATAAAACAATGATTAATATGAAAAGAAAGAGAATTTCATAAAACAATGATTAATATGAAAAGAAAGAGAATTCCATAAAACAATGATAAATATGAAAAGAAAGAGAATTTCATAAAACAATGATTAATATGAAAAGAAAGAGAATTCTATAAAACAATGATAAATATGAAAAGAAAGAGAATTCCATAACACATTAATAAATATGAAAAGAAAGAGAATTCCATAAAACAAGGATAAATATGAAAAGAAAGAGAATGTCATAAAATAATGATAAATATGAAAAGAAAGAGAATAAGTTTCATGTTAACATCAGCACCATGATCAACTAGGAATTGGACAATTTCTATCGACATCTTTTTGATGGCAATGCTAAGAGGGCATTCATCAATATTGAGAGAAATTCATAAAACAATGATTAATATGAAAAGAAAGAGAATTTCATAAAACAATGATTAATATGAAAAGAAAGAGAATTTCATAAAACAATGATAAATATGAAAAGAAAGAGAATTTTATCAAACAATGATAAATATGAAAAGAAAGAGAATTTCATAAAACAATGATAAATATGAAAAGAAAGAGAATTCTATAAAACAGTGATTAATATGAAAAGAAAGAGAATTTTATCAAACAATGATTAATATGAAAAGAAAGAGAATTTCATAAAACAATGATAAATATGAAAAGAAAGAGAATTTTATCAAAACATGATAATGATAAATATGAAAAGAAAGAGAATTTCATAAAACAATGATAAATATGAAAAGAAAGAGAATTCTATAAAACAGTGATTAATATGAAAAGAAAGAGAATTCGATACAACAATGCTAAATATGAAAAGAAAGAGAATTTCATAAAACAATGCTAAATATGAAAAGAAAGAGAATTTCATAAAACAATGCTAAATATGAAAAGAAAGAGAATTTCATAAAACAATGATTAATATGAAAAGAAAGAGAATTCTATAAAACAATGATAAATATGAAAAGAAAGAGAATTCCATAACACATTAGTAGTATATGTTGAAGGGTTTTGTGACTTTTTTTGTAAACGTAAGAATTCATACATTTTTGAGCGATTTTGTATCATTTTTTTTTACATATGAAGTAAAAAATGTATGATTTTTACGGTTTTTATTCTTACGTTTTTGAATAAATCAAGATTTAAAAATTTTCAGAATCGTAAGAAATTTTCACTAAACCCATACATAATGAAATAAAAAAAAATAAAAAAATAAAAAAATAAACTTTAAAAATTCATGTCTTACATTTTTTGAATAATTTATTTTTTTAATTCGTATGAAAATGAGTGGATCAAGATTCGTAACCGTCAATCAATTAATGGATGCTCTTTCACCAATTCTTGAAAATGTTAAACAAGTAGATGTTTATTTCGATGATTATGTAGAAAGTTTATATTATAAAGGTAAGTTTAATATTAAACCTATTGCTTTTGCATTTGATAATAAATTAATTGAAAATGCAAAAATTTGGGAATTAATTCCGAATATTGAATTTATAACAAATATTAATGATAAATGGTTTAAACGAATTCCAACCACAAAAGTTCTTTGTAAATTAATGATCAAAACTGAGGAAAAAGAATTTAACGGGTTTAAATATCATCCAAATAAAGTTTCAGAACTAGAAAATGAAAAACTTCAGAAAAAATTAAACGATAGACTTTCAAATGATCGTATTGAAAAAATAAATAAACTAGCAGAAGTTGCATTTAATAATGAAATATTTGATGAATATAACCTTGAACTCAGTGATGGACTTTAAGTCCTGGGCACTTTGTGCCTTGGGCTTTAAGGACCCGGGCTCAACGAGTCATGATTTATGAAATCAATAATTTGATTTATTCGCTCTTCAATAATTTCTATTCTTTTTGTTAAATCATCTATTTTCATTAATGAGGTGATTCTTGATTGGGGAATAGATTTCAAACTAACCACTCCTTTTATTTTTGAAATTTTGAATCCATCAACTTTAAACATTTTATTCAATTTACATGTTGTCAATTCTTCAAATAATTTTTTATTATTAGCATAATAGTCATTAAATTCTTCAACAGATGAAAAAATTTTTATTTCAGTAATTGGTTTAACAACGTTTATTTTTTGTTGAACATTTTCACTTTCATTTATTTCTTCTCCTCTGTTTCATTTATTTTTAAAATCGGTTTCATTTATCATTAATAAAAATTAGAATATAAGTGATGAAATATATTTTTTAATTAATATTAAATCAGAAATGGCGGCAGGATTCTTTAAAAATTATGGGATGGAATTAAGAAAGCTGCAGGTTGGGTTTATAAAAAGGTTATTAAACCTGTTGCAAAACTTTTTGGCACCAGTAGCGAAAACGGCAGGAACTATCATAGGTGGAGTATTAGGTACTAAAGCAGGTAATCCGGCGATGGGAGCACAAGCAGGTAACGCAATTGGTGGAATAGCTGAAGGAATACTTAATAAATAGGAGGTAGATAGTGGAAAAATAAATAAATATTATTTTTATCTTAGTATCGGTTGTAGTCTTTGATAAACTTTTTCTCCTTTATTTAAAATTTCTCTTATTGGGGCAGCTTTTGGCGTTATTGATTCAGCAATGTCACTAATTGCTTCTTTATTCTTAAATATCCAATTTGCTCCTTTCTTCATTGTTTCCCAAACTTTATGCGCTCCTCTTTTTACTTTATCCACAGTTTCTTAAATATACCTGCAGCCATAGTTGATTATTTCATTAAAATTAAAAATTCATTTTCATCTTTTAATTTTGATTTTTTTATTTAATAATAAATGACGACTAACTATTTGGTGCCAAACACTAAACCGATTAATGGAATGTATTTCATTCATTCGAAAAGATAAATGAAATATTCGCAAACGAATGACGGTAGAAGATATTATAGAGAATTGAAAGTTCATGCTATGACTCTGATGCTCCATATTTTGATGATAAACAAACTCATTTAAGAATTACAAATCCGGCTCATGATGTGAACCAATTAGGTGACACATATATTAAACGCAAAGTTTAAAGCAACTCTAGTTTCAAATAAAGCTTTCACATGTGATGCCGCTTTTAAATGCGTGCGTTTATTCGTTGGTTACAAATCATCAATCAAAGCTTTAAACAATTAGAAGTAGAAACTGAAAGAGGTGATGCTGGTTATCTTCAATGGATTGCGCCCGTGAATCTTTCGCATTTGCAACATATAAACCAAAATCAGAAAGGAAAGTTAAAAAGTTTGTTCATTCGTTATATAATAATGTTCAAAAATATGATAACTCAGTATGTGGTAAATATATTGACCCTTCAGAAGTTTTCAAGAAAGCAAATGAAGAAGTTGATATCACTTTTGATATGATTATTCCGGTAAATGATTTGTTAGCATTTCAAGCGTTCGATGATTATCCTAAATCATTTGGTGAAATCATTCTTAAATATTATGTTTTCAGGGATACTTTAGTATTTTGTCAGGTTGACCCGTTAAGAGTTGCTGATTTACAAAATTACGTTTATGAAAAGATAACTGATGAAAATTATGAAAAGATTATGAATCATGTTTATAAATATGATCGCAAATTCCAACAAATCGGACTTCCTGCCAAATTAATTACAAGCTTAGCCGCTACATCTGCTGACGCAACAGTTGAAGACGTTATTATTTCATGCACAAAGATGGAAGTTTTAGAGGATAAATGCATTACACCAGGATACGGTTTAATTGAAGAATCAGTTAAAGCAATACCACGTTTATTTAGTAAGGAAGATCCATTCATGATTCCAGCTCAACATATTGACGTTCGTTCACTAAATGGAGGTTGCATCACTCCTGAAGGTATTAGCTCAGATTTCTCATACGCTCTTCATAATGTTACAGATGTTGTGTTAACATTTCCGAAGAATGCAATGCAAAGAACAGTTTTAGAAAATCCAATGCTTCGAGGTCTTCAGGTCACTATAGATTCCAGAAACTTCCCCGATCAAGCGATGACCACAGTGGGTGACATATTCTTTACACGTATGCTTCAAGCTTCTGATTTAGATGGAGTGAATGAATGCACAGAAGAATACGAGGACTCATTAACTAGACCACTGAATGATGATAATGGCACGCCATTAGCTAGAACATGGAAAGACCAAACTTCATTCTTATGCACTATTCCAGTTCAACGTGATGGAGCGGGTATATTCTTTGATGGATTAGAAACTTTCAACTCACAAGTTACAGTACAAGTGAAAGCTTATCCAATCATTCAGGGTGAAAATGACACTTACTGTTCAAAGTGACAAATCCTCCTCAGGTTTGGTTTACTAGGACTACATATTGGACATGGACACCGGATGAAGGTTTGAAATATCATCCAACAGGTACACCACCACAGTATAGAAGTTCATATGATGAAATATTGATGAATAGAAATGTTAAAATTATAAATTTATTTTTGATTAAATGGATTTAAATTCATCCACCCCTTATGAAGAATTAGCAGGAGTATATAATACATACGTAGATGATATGATTAATGAAGCATTGAGTGATAATAGAAATGCTCTATCTAAGGAAAAATTAATGAAAATTCCATATTCTGAATGTTACTTAAATTCAATCACTGCAGCAATTGGTAAACAAAATAAAGGTAAAACATTAACGATATTAAAACAAATTATCATTATTGCTAACACTTCACCCCTATTCACATGTGTTAATTTATATCAACCGTTCAGGTTCACCTTCAGATGATACATTTGAATCTTTAAAGCATTTAATCAAAATTCCAATTATTTATTTATCACAAGAAGAAGCAGAAGATTATTTAAAAAACTTTTTAATGTATAAAGAATTATATAATACAATCAAGAAGCAAGGATTAGAGGATAAAATTATTGATAAACAACGGGATGAATTATTTGAAACACTTTCTATTTCAAATTTTGATAGAGAATTTTTGCATTCACTCATTTTTCTAGATGATGCAGTGAAATCAAAACTAATAACAAATGAGAAATCATATTTTAATCAGTTATTAACTCAATGTCGACATATTCAGTGTTCATTCTTTATGGCTGTTCAATACTTCAAAGCATTAAGCACAAACATTAAATCAAATCTATCAACCCTTTTCATTTTCAGTGGGTTTAGTCGTCAACAGTTGAACGTTATGCTTTATCAAGTGAATTTACCAATGAGCATTAATGAACTTTACACACAATATCAGCAATTAGGTGAACATGGAAAAATAATAGTTGATTTAAATAAAGGAGGTGTTAAATTTGATTAACTTTTTATAATTAATTTTTATTTTTTATTTATAATTAAACATGACAGAAATAGCAAATCTTCTACAGGTTCCATTAAAACAAGGGACAAACAAAAAGGGTGCATATAATAGAACTATGAAAGTTCCTGATGGAATGAAAGAATTAGTTCATATTGTTGCTGGTCTTCAAAAAGATGTTAAACAAATGAGAAACGTTTTAACATTACCAGAAGCTCAAGCATATGCCAAACGTCAAGGTCCAAATTGGGAAGCACACGAAGCAGACATTACAGGACCAAATGGAAAACCTGATGGTATAAATGAAGTTTTCGTTACTGATGGTCAAGGTAATATTAAAGTCATAAATGGTTACAAATTAACTATGTCTGATTATCCTAAACGTAAAGCATATAATGAACGTTATCCTATGCAATTTGATGAAAATGGAAAAGCTGTTAAACAATACATTGGAGAAGGTGAACATGGTCCAATTAATTCATACCGTCATAATCCATATTCTTATTTCAATGAAGAATTAAATGCTATTGAAGAGGGACCGGATGGATTACCACGATATTCTAACCAGTTTGATGGTCAATATGCAAATATTAGACCTGAAATTTCAGCTAAGAAATTCTTTAAAGTTGCTTTATTCGATCCAGTGTTCAATGAACAGAAAGAAGCAATGAAAGCAGAATTTAAACCAATTCAAGTGGCAAGAATTTCTTCATCTTCACTTTCAGAAGCGTTCAAGGAATTGATAAAGAAACCACTTTATTCTCAACAAGGTTATAACTTTGATTTAATTAAAGAAAGTGATAGACGTAAATTAGAAAAATCAGATGGTTTTAAGAATGCATGTAATGAAATGATTAAAGATATTGTAAATGATAAAATAAGACTGGAAGAAACTCAAAGCAATATCAATAACATAATTGGTGCAGTTACAAAGAAAGTATAAGCAAACAAGATGAACCTTGGGATATTACCGTAACAACTAAATAAAACTTTAAATATATTTTTCTTTTTTTTATTCAATTATAAATGAGAAGACGTTTCACAAGTCAAAAGAACACTAACGCAAAAGCAGAGATTACGGTTGGTTATAACGTAAATGATGATAAATCACGAATTATTCAAAATGTTAAAGTTAATGTTAGTCCTGAATTAACAAGGTCAGCAACTCAACCAAATTTATTAACTCGTGACTTACCGAAAAGGAGGAGAAAATAAGAAACCATGAGAATGGAGACCCAATCATTTTATCTGAACCCGGTAAAGAACCTGTTGAAATTCCCACTTATCCAACATACCCCCCTCTTTCATCAAACATCGAGAACCCAGGAATCTACGATTCCAGTCGCAATGCGCCATATAAAATAGACATTAATTCAGAATTAATGAAAATTTACCGTGATATAATAATTAATAATTATGATTCAATAATAAATTTAATTGATCAATCCGGTTTAATTATTTTACCTTATGAATCATTAATTCACATTATCGCCATTCTTTGTGATGTTCAAGATTCAGACGTTAAGATTCAATTTTTCATAGATGATGAGGTTTCATGCTGCGGAACAGTTGCAAAAATAAATCCTATAAAGGATATTAGCACAATTAAGATATCAAAGAACGGAACAACAACTGAACTTCATTTAACATATAATGATATTTAATAATAAATAGTTGATGAATATAAAATATCACTTGAAAAATTCTTTGTTAAGGCTATTTAATATTCAAGCATTAACATTATCGAATAATAATCCTTTGAATCATAATCAATAATAATTGACCTTTCACCAGTTTCTATCGTTTGTTTTATTTCTTTTTGTTCCCACTATCTGGATCGTCATTGTAATTGTTTTTGTTATAGTATCAGCTTTATCTTTAACTTCAATCTTTTTTCCATCGGGATATTTAAACCAAAATTCCAAAAATTCGATATTGTCAATCTGTTCATATTTTAATCTATCAATTACATTTTTAATACCATCTGAAAATCTTATGAAATGGTCATTATATGGGTTTGATTGAACTAAATTTGAATGAAGTGAAATATAACCTGTTGATGAATATGACATTGACTCATATTTTCTGAAAACACTAAAATTTATAACATGAATGAATTTCTTATTCGTTGAATTTATGAATTCTTGAGGTAATCTTATTCTAGTTTTATTTATCACTGGAAAATAACGCTTTACCATATTTTTAATCGTAATAAAAATGTCAATTATCAATATTATTTCGAATAATAGTGTGAATTAAATTTAACAGTTAGCGGAATTTATAATGTTACTCTCGTTTCTGTGAGTGGTAAATTTAATCCCATTCTTTTAGACCCTTCAGATTATATATCATTTATTAAAGATGACCATTGAAAAAACGTATGATATGTATATAAATAATGTGATAACGAAATGGGATATTAACACGATTTTAAGTTATTTAAATGAATCATTTATCGTATGGTATGAAGAAAATTTTAAATCAAAACCTGATAAACTTTTTGAACTTGATGAAATAAATAACCTTATTAAATTCCGCTGAAAATTAAATTTTGTACTCCTCATCTTCGTTCATTGTTGGGGATATTAAATTTTGAAAAAGATGTTGGGGATGTTTTGTATTCTGACACTGGTTCCAATTTCATTTTAATCAAATGTGATAAAGTTAATACCCCAATGAGATTTTCACATCAAACATTAGACCCTAACTCTTACCCATCAATACAAAACATTTTATCCATCAACTTAAACATATTTTCTTTATCATATCCGTTTCAATTATCCGGGAATTCATTTATTCTTCATTCAAAAGATTTATCAAATATTAAATTTAGAATAACTGACCTATTTGATTGTGATTTAGAATTCATGAATGAAATATTATGGCAATTTCAAATAGAAAAAATAGGTGATGAGATAACAGATTAAATATTTATTTTTAAATCATAATAAATGATTAAACAACAGCAACCACAGCAACTTAAGGCGCAGACCATTACATACGCCATATATGCATATAATTCAAAGACAGCAGAACAAACACAAAGGTTGAAATATGGAGATTTGGAGATAGTATTGAAAAATGACCATTTCGAATTCGTTTGCAAGGGTGGTGCAGTGATATCAAATATAAAAGAAATTTTATTTATGAATTCAAAAATTAAAGGTATAACGGATGATATAACATCAATTCCACCAGAAGAACAGAGATATTACGCATTAAATGCATTTCCTAAAGTTTTGAAGATTGGAAGATTTAATTTAAATGAGGAATTCATAAAAGGTTTCCTAAATGACATAATGAAGAAAGCAGATAAGGAATACGTGGATAGTGAGTTAATGAAGAAAGCAGATAAGGGACTTGTGGTTAGTGCATTAATGAAGAAGGCAGATAAGGAATATGTTAATGAAAAAGATAATGAAATTATAGAAAGGGTTGAATGGTATCATGGACGGACATCGAAGATTCTTAAAACTAAAGCTGATACAGGATGGGTTTCAGAATGTTTAGACCTTAAAGCAGATAAAACTTATGTTAACAATGAGTTAGAGAAGAAGGCAGATAAGGAATATGTGGTAAGTGAGTTAAATAAGAAAGCTAATATATCATTTGTTAATGAAGAAATAAAACAATCAGAGGTCTATTTTACTCCACCATTTTTAAATTTTATGAAATCATCAGATAAAACCTTTGATATAGATTCTTTTGAATGGATATGTTTCGATGGAGTGACCATGTATTTATTTTATACAGCTGGAGTGCTTTATTATTTTAAAACAAATGATTTTCAAAACTATGAATCATTTACTCCATCTGTTTTGAATCCTGATACACGAAAGCCAATCATTAATCCAAGAATTTTATATGTTGAATATAATAACGGTAAATTTATGGGAATGATAACGGTTGAAGATGATTTTTGCCCTTGTTATTCATTCGATTGTATCCAATGGTTCAAATGTAATTTAAATCAAGATGCTAAATTTAAATATCCAAATAATCCTATTAGATGTGTTAATAATAAATGGGTACTAATTTATGAAGTCAATCAAATTTTCATTAGTGAGGATGGGATAAATTATTATATGTTTAGTATGATGTCATCAGATTTGAAAATTGATTATACAAGTAAGTGGTATTACATTAACAACATGTATTTTATCCTACAAAATGATAAAATTTATAGATCATCTTCATATCACAAGGTCAATTTGAACAAATTTTTCAAGCTGATGGAGACATTGAAGCTTTATGTTATGGATCAAATGTTTATGTTCTCGTTTCAGGTGAAATGGTCTATTCATATCCTGTAAGTTATAACAGACATATTTATTTATCACAGGATTTATCAAATGGGAATTGGTTTTTCATTCACTCCAAAACTTACTCAAAATTATAGATTTACTAATTTATTTTATATTGATGGGTATTTCATTGCTTTAGGATGTGGTGATTTAGTAAATATCAGTAGTGATGGAAGAAATTGGTCTGAAATCACAAAATTTCAAGATGTTAGAAAAGCAATTTTCAAAAATAATACGTTAATATTTGATAAAAGACCAGTTTTAAATACTCACCAGTTTCAATATTATATAATAAATTCAATATTCATAATGGATTAAATACAATTCTTGAGATGATTTACCCCATTGGTTCTATTTATACGTCAATGAATTCAACAAATCCCGCAACAGTTCTGGGTTTTGGTACGTGGGAACAGATTGTAGATAAATTCCTCTATTGTGCGAACTCTTCGAAGCAAACAGGTGGTTCGAAGAAAATTAAAGAAGCAAACCTTCCACCACACACTCATACAGGAACTACAAACTTTTCTGGCGACCATAGCCACTCATTAAGAGACCACCCATTATACAACTCAGAATATTATGCTGGCAATGACGTTTTATCTCCAGATTATAACCATGCAGCAAAAAAGACTTTTCGACCAACTGAACCAGGAGGAAATCATGTCCATACTTTCACAACAAATCCAACAGGCTTGGGTAAAGATTACATGCCACCATTTATGACTGTATTCGCATGGTATAGAGTTCAATGAATGAACTAAATATATTTTATGTTTGTAATTAATTAGGTAATGAAGTAATGGATGAACTGCAGAAATAAATGTTTACGTTAATGGTTTCAGGTTAATGGTTTCAGGTTAATGTTTTCAGGTCATTCAATAATTAATTATTTTTGAATAACTGAAGGTGTCACTATGTCACCATGTGTCACCAGGTTAATTAACTTCTATGAAAAAATGAGACAACATGACATTTTGACAACAACACAGGAGGAAGGCAATAATTAATTATTTTTGAATAACTGAAGGTGTCACTATGTCACCATGTGTCACCAGGTTAATTAACTTCTATGAAAAAATGAGACAACATGACATTTTGACAACAACACAGGAGGAAGGCAATAATTAATTATTTTTGAATAACTGAAGGTGTCACTATGTCACTCGGTTATTTAACTCATGACATTTAGACAACAACACAGGTCATTCAATAATTAATTATTTTTGAATAACTGAAGGTGTCACTATGTCACCATGTGTCACCAGGTTAATGAACTTCTATGAAAAAATGAGACAACATGACATTTTGACAACAACACAGGAAATAAATGTTTACGTATATGTTTTGTCAAGACCTCATCGTATATGTTTTGTCATGATTTCATCGTAAATGTTTTGTGAAGAATATAACAACCGCCTGAATTCAGACGGTTGGTTTTTATACAAAATTCACACAGGAAAATTCTTGAGTTTTGGTTGAAAGAATACGGTCAAGCCAAAAGTGGCTCGACCTCAAAACAAACATTTTATGAGCTTACTAAGGAACTTATGAATGAATTCAAAGGTATTTGCATACATCCTGACCTCGTTCATTTTGTTGTTGAATTCAGCAAAAATAATGTTTACGTTAATGTTTTCACTGTTACCATGTTACCATGTGCTACCAGGTTAATTAACTTCTCTTAAAATTACTGACAACATGACATTTTGACAACAACACAGGAAATTCGATGCAGTCCAAAAATAAAGTTAGTTTTAAAATTATTTTTATTTTTTATTCCTATATAAATGACAACAACAAACAACAACAACAACAACAGCAACTTTATCGTTTCTGATGAAAAAGTTATTGATTCATTAGCTGAGGAATTAGTTGTGGCAGAAACTAAAACCCTCAACGAAAGAATTGGTGAAAACAAGATTGATTTACATAACTACCTCAAACATGATGGAGGAAGAGGAAGGAAAACTGGTATGGCTTTATTAGTAAATAAAATTTCAAATTTAACGATTATAGATGTTGATATCAATAAATCATACAATGATGAACTTAAAGAAACAGTTAGAAAAGACATTTTATCAAAACTTTCGGATAAAGATGTTATCGTTAAAACCGCTTCAGGAGGTCTTCACATTTATTGCAACACTAATTTCTTCTATTCAACCTCGAACAGAATGATTAAATGTTATTCCTGCAATGATTATGATATTGACATAATGACTTCTATGGATGATTCAAAGCGTTCATTAGTAGTTATGGCTGATTCAAGAGTTCGCAAGAATGCAACAGAACCAATCAATACATACTCATTCATTCGTGGAAGTTACGATTCAACATTAACCAGAACAGTGAATGATATATTAAATGATTTGAATATTAAGGTAAGAGTTGAACAAAAGAATGAAGAAATAAAGAGTATAATGAATGAAAACAAAGATGTAAACATTGACGATAAACTTGCGCAGAGCATAGTTGATGGTATCTGTGATTTTGAAGTACATAATGACGGTGGAAACATGAATTTAGAAAAAGAAGTTACATTATTCACACTGTTTCAAGCAATTAATTCGTTACCTAATCATTTAATTAATGAAGCATACGATAACGTTTATAACTTCTGCAGTTTAACTGAAAATGCAAAAAGTAATTTTGAAAAAGCACGTAGTAGATATGCATATTTAATGACTTCTCCATTTGTTTTAGTGAAGATTCTAAAACTTTATCAAAAGGAATATTATGATGAATATGTTTTACCTTTATTACGTAAGCCAAAAATAACATTTGATATCAAACTTGATGACTCGTTTTTGATAACAGATATTAGACGCAGGCTGAAAATCATCAGTATAAAAACAGTTCTGAAGTAATTGAGGATTTATCACGTGTAATTCGTTTTGTAGATTGTGGAAACAAATACTTCATTCAGAAAGATTACAACATACACGACAAAATGAATCAAATATCATTTGTTCTTCAATCAAACATGAAAGAGTCACTCAAAATGATTAAATTATTTAAAGAAGAAGGTAAAACCATAACAGCATGGGATGTACTACTAAATCAATTGTCTTCATTAACCGTTAAGGGTGTTGCTTTAAATCTGATTCCCAGATGTTTTCTCAACGTTTCAAGGTTATAAATACAACATTCTTGAAAAGCCTGATTACTCAAAAATTGAGATGTTTATGAATTTCATTAAAGAAGCCATTTGTGATAATAACGATGAAGTGTATAAATACCTACTCGGCTGGATTGCATCAATGATTCAACATCCTGGAATCAAGAATGAAACAGCAATTATTTTGAAAGGACTTCAGGAACAGGTAAAAACAGATTCACTGACATTATTTCTGAACTTCTCGCTGGTTATTCATGTAAAAACATTACTGAAATAAGTGAGCTAACGGGTAATTTCAATTCGGTTGTTGAAAATAAAATGTTTCTTGTACTTAATGAACTCAAGAATGTTGGTGAAGACAGACTCGCAAACTTCAACGCTTTGAAATCAATTATTACGGATAATCAAATTAGAATTAATGAAAAGAATCAACCCAGAAGAACTGCACAGAATGTTGCAAACTTCATTTTCGTAACTAATAACGTCTACCCTGTCAAAATTGAAGTTGGAGACAGAAGATACGTAGTTTTAAGAGTTAATGGTAAATTTAAGGGTCAATTTGATTACTTCAAGAATTTGATGAATTCATGCACTAAGGAATTTTATGATAATTTACTGACGTATTTTATGCAATATGACCTTTCATCATTTAATGTACGAATCATTCCGATGACTGAAGCCAAACAAGATTTAATCGAGTTATCAACAAATCCTTTAGATGAATGGATAAATACACATTATGATGAATTATGTGCAGGTATGACGTGTGAAAATGCTCTATTCTGCAAACCATCAGACATGAAAGACAAAAACTTTCAAATGAGCATTAAGGATAAATGTGATAGGAAACAGGTAAGAATAGATGGTAAACAAACATGGTGTTATGTTTTGAAAGAAGAAATGAAAGGATTATATAAACAGGTTGAACCAAACGATAATGAGGATTCATTTACTGACGATGAAATACCTGTAAATGAGCCGCTAAGCGGCGAGACCTGAAGGTCTAGCTTTATAAAGTATGATTGGAATTTATTTTTGCCTTCCTCTTTTCGTACCTATGTTGTCAAAATGTCATGTTGTCACATTTTTTCAGAGAAGTTAAATAACCTGGTGACACATGGTGACGTGGTGACACCTTCAGTTATTCAAAAATAATTTATTATCGAATAACCCACTATGTTGTCAAAATGTCATGTTGTCACATTTTTTCAGAGAAGTTAAATAACCTGGTGACACATGGTGACGTGGTGACACCTTCAGTTATTCAAAAATAATTTATTATCGAATAACCCACTATGTTGTCAAAATGTCATGTTGTCACATTTTTTCAGAGAAGTTAAATAACCTGGTGACACATGGTGACGTGGTGACACCTTCAGTTATTCAAAAATAATTTATTATCGAATAACCCACTATGTTGTCAAAATGTCATGTTGTCACAAACTTTAGAACGGCATAATTTAAATTTTTATTTTTATATAAATGAATACCCCACAAGCTCAAAATTTACCACGAATCATAACAAGGGAGGAAATGATAAAAATGATGCAAGAACATGTTAAAAATAACAAACCACTAAAATTGAGAAAATGTGGTTATGCAGTAATGATGGAAAGAGAGATGTTGTCAAAGAGGAATAAAAATTAAATTTGGATAGAGTTTAAAAATTCATCTTTATTAAATTCATCTCTTCCAATCAATTTATTTATTCTATTAAATTCTTTTATTTTGCTTCACTCAGTTTAAGGATTGAACGGTAAGTTTCTAATTTTTCGATTATTTCTTTATCGTTTTCAACCCCACCGCATTGCGACTTCTTTTTGTAATAGCATATTTTTGATTTAATTCTGTTTAGTTTCTTTTTATATTCATCGTCTGGACTCTTGGATGCTTCGTTGTCACTCATTTCTTACGAATTAAAAAAAATTAAATATTATTTAAATATAATGGAGTAATAAAATAAATCGGAATTTCTATTAATTTCTTGTCAACTTCAACTAATGCATTGCCGTTAATATATCTAACAAATTCAGCTATTGTGTCAAATCTTCGTCTTCTTTTTGTCATTGATTTATCAGTTTTCCATAATCGAGATGAATTAAAACTTTATCCCTTGTTTAAAATTCATGAGCCCGAATTAATTTGTTCACGTTTAACATCATTCAACCTTTCCATTTGCTTTCTAATATATTCCCATTCTTTTGAAATATCATTTTTCATTTCCACCGGTTTCATGTTAATAGTTCTATGCCATGTATTATTGTAATATATACTAACTGCTGTATGATGGAGTCATGATTTCCATCCCAGTATATCTGACCATTAACCCCTAACGCATCTCTAAGAGTTCTCATTACCGCATCAACTATTTTATTATGAAACGTATATGGAGAGGATGAAAAGTAAAAATTAATTTGTGGGAAATAATGAGTCATAGCTGCCTGAAATCCTTTATCACCATCACCCCTGATATTATCTACTCTTTCCTGATCTAGTAAGTATTGAATAGCTCTTCTTGTTTCCTGTTCTGTTTTCCCTTTCACCGGAATGCAATATAAATATCTGGTGTTAATGTTAATGGCAAATAAATAAGTAACGTTTCCTTTTGAATATTCTAAATGATCGATTTCATATGAATATGGATATGGTGCAAATGAAGGGCGACCAAATTTTTCCTTTAACGGTTGAATTTTTGGGTCAATTGGTTTATTTAATATCTTGAAATCCTTTTTAAAATCTTTTTGTTTCTTTAATGTTTGAAATGGATATAATAAAGTGAATGATGAAGGATTAACTGAAGGAGGAGGCGGTTTTGGTGTTGCAGGTACTGTCGTTAGAGGTTTTGTTTGTTGCAAGTGGTTTAATTTTATCTGCTTTGATTTTGGATGATGAAGTTTTGGAATTCATTCCTTCCTTCATTAATTCTGGATGTATTCTATTCATTTGTTTTAAATATGCTGTATATAAAGGTTTAATATACTTTCCCGCTTCGAGTTTATGTTGAAGGATGAATTCCAAAATTGATCTTCATTTAAAAGTCGGGCTGAATATGGTTTAACTAATGAATCATAAATTAAAGCTTGTGCTTCATTTATGGTCTGAAGGACCTGGGCGTTTTGCACCTTTTGTTTTTGTCCTTTTGCTTTTGCGGCTCAGGATTATATAATTTATATAATTCATCAATATCTTCTTCTGTTAATACTTTATTTTTGAAATCTTTCAATTGTTTAAGTTGTGATTTAGTTTTTCCCTTTGAATATTCATTATTTTTAATTTTGTCTTTAATTTTAGAAATTATTTTATCATGATATTTCAAAATTTCATTTTTATAATATGGATAATAATATCCATATCATCACCCGTTATATTTTATATATTTTTGGAGATATGATTTTAATTCATAATAACTAAGAAATTTTTGATTAAGTACTAAATCATCAATTAAAATTTTTAAATCTGCATTATCCATTTATATAAAAATAAAATAAATGTTTTAAGGGTGCCCACCTCTTTGAATCATAGTATCAAAGCCATCATTAACGGTTCCTTTTGTCTCTTCTGTGGTATTTTATTAAATAAATGGCATACAACATCCATTTTCACAACATACAGCCTTAGTGTGTGCTCCTGTTAATGCAGTCTTACCAATTGTTAAGCGAGTCATTGACCCATTTTTAAGTTGTAAATTAATATTCTGACCATCAAATATCACTTTATCATTTATTATATCCAAATAATTTTTAGGTGTTAATTGTTTATTTTGTCGTAAACTAACTCCTTTCATTTTTTGTGCAATCTTTTTAAAATCACTTCCATCAATTGAACCGTTGAATGATGTATAACACTTAGGACATAAAGCAACCATGTTATCACCTTGTTTCTCAATTGCTAAACCCAATAACTTCTTCTCATGTGCTTTTTCTTCAGCTTTATTCTTTAATTTAGGTTTAAATTTCTCATCAAAACAGAAGAAATCAAAAGGTGCGAATTTGAAAATGTTTTTATCATAAAATTTTTTATCGGTAACAATTGCTTGAAATGCTTGAGTGTTAGGAAGATTTGGGTCGCCAGCAATAGCCCAATAAGATGAATCAGTATCACCTTCAATGAAATGAAAACGATTAACATCCATGCATTTATACATAAAATCATAAATGAAAACCAAATACCAGTATTTAGCATTATCTAAAGTGAAGAATGCCTCTTGTAAACATGTTTCACATCTATAAAATCTATCTTTGAGCATCACTTGATATGTATCTTCACCTATTTCTCTTATGTTTTTAAACTTATTTGACATACATGCAACGCGTGCCTTCTGTGCATTCATTATTTTAGTCTTTGCGTAATTTTGTGTATTCATTGCATCGTAACCATATGATCCATTAAGTGAAATCTTGCAAAATAAACTTTTTCCTTTATTTCCTTCTAATTCAGCCTTTTGTCTTTCGTTCATAAATTGTTCGCAAATTCATTAAAACAAGTTTTTTCGTAAATGTTAAAATTGATTGAATATCATCAATGATAAAATGAAATCTGTCTATTAGATACCAAAGATAATAAGAAGAAAATGGTTGATATTGGTTGTGTGTTGATGCTAACTGAGTTAATTTCTCTGTTTCTGGTCAACTGGTAGATTGTTTGATTTCATGTAATTATACATAAAACTGCCAATTGTTTTTTCATCTGTGATAATATCTAAGTTTCTTATTATCGGTAAAAAGTTTATGTAATCATTAATGTATTTTTCATCAATGTGACCCTTTACTTCAGCCACGAATAAAGTATTTTTCTTCTTAATTATTCCCAGTGCTTTTGCTTTCTTTGTTGCTGTATCACAAATGATAACACCATTCAATCTTCCCGGCATATACATTTTATGGTCAGTATATTGAATGAAATCATGAGGATTAGATGAAAATGATGAAGGATATAATGAATTAAAATCAACACCAACGAAATGAGTCATAATGTTGGAAGTGTCCTCATTTGATACAGTTTTAGTTTCTGGATTATATGAAAGTTTATTAATGTGCGTGATTCCTTTAAGATTACTCTATGTTGAACATTTGATAAACCACCAGTAATTCCATTACGGAGAATGTGATAAGCTTCAACTGAATCTAAAGTCATTGGTAAATTATTTTTTAATGCATAATTTCTTAAATTGATTCTTAAACGTTGAACATCTTCATCTTTATTTGATTTTACGACATTGCAATAACAACACATTAACTGACAATTTTCTTTGGTATGTGGTTTTTCATTATCGATTCTATCAATGTTGGTTTATTAGCATATGTAAACGCTTTACCACACATTTTGCATTTAGATGAAAGGATTAAATCGTGATAGTATTGATAGTCATCCATTGAAACATTGTTTTTAGTATCCCTTTCTGCTTTTTCATCTTGTTTCTTATATGAATCAATTTTATATTTCCAATACTTTTTGTTAATTCAAAACTTGATTCCACATTTTCTTCTTCTGGATATGTTTCGTTAGGATTGAAGTTCTTATATGCTAACGCGTAACGAATCATTGATGCATTCGATGATAAAGAAAGATTATGAAGCATGTCAATTTTATAAACAAATGTTTCTTCAATAATTTTATCAATTGGGTCAATCATAATTTCAACGTCTTTATTGCAATAATGAATAAAATATTCTAATCTATTCTCAAAATTTTTAGCATCATTGAGATATATTTGATAATCTGAATCGGATATGTTTCTTGAGTTAATGCTGAATAAAATGAATCTTGAGTGAATGGTTCCACTTTATATAATTCTTCTTCGTAATTCTCCCATGTGATGAATTGATAAGGGAAAAAGGATTTAACACGTGATTTATTGTTTCCGAAATCTTGAGTGAATTGGTCTAATGTTCCACCCGCTATATAATTTCTGATGTCAATAAATCTTAATTCATATGGACAGTTTGTTTTCTTTACAATGATTTGCTTAAATTGAGAAGAAGAACCCAGCATTGATTTTATTTTCCATTTTGCAGTGTTTAAATCACGAAGAATTAAATTTAAATCAAACTTTCCCGAATTAAAACCTATGATATTCACTTTATTGAATTCCTCATCTAGAAGTTCTTTAAATGCTTCCTTCTGTTTTTCATTTAATGTATGAGACAAAGTCCCCGCCGTTTGGTCCGTTTGCGACTTCAATAATTCTTCATATTGTTCAATATTTGATTTAGCAACTAATGAACAGGTTGAAAATAAAAATTCAATCCAATCAGAGATGAACGAATCACTTGATGTTAAGCAAAAATTCCTCGTAAATGTTTTATCACGGTCTACGACCTCGCCGCTTTGCGGCTTTATTTTGACAGTTGATGATACCATAAATGGTTTTAAGTAAGCGTTCAAAGTTGCACATTCAGAAAGTTGAAGTTCTTCTTTAGTCTCTAATGTTTCGAAGTCAAAAGTAATATAATATCTTGTTGGTTTATAATATTCCTGCAAATTGTGAGCTAATAGCCATTGATATATCTTCTGTTTCGTGATATGTGGTGCATATGGTTGTTGTGTGTTTTGCAATTGAACGTCTTGAATTAATCTTCCATTATTTTCTTTACATTTCTCACAATGTTTTAAAAATCTTCTTTGGTTTTTCCTTTCTGGGTCATCACGGATAGAATATACTTCTTCTTTGCAAAAGGGGCAAACTTTATATCCTGTGAGTGCTTCAACGTCTGTAATTCTGTCAGCGTGAAGTTTTCCACATGGACTCTGTGTTAATAAAATATTTACTGTTTCAAATTCTGGATCTATCATTATTGATTCCACTAATGGAAAGTCTACCTTATTTATGTCTACGTCTTCTGGTTGAGGTCACAATAATAAAAATCAATATTAACGTTTAACATTCTTGCTAACCTCTCACTTTCTGATGAAATGTCAAATCCTTCATATGCATCTATGGCTTCATTTAAATAACTTCTACGAGTTTTAGGATTAACACCATCAGGAATGTTATAGAAGCGTTTAAATAACCTTCTACCTTCGGCTCTTATTTGATTATCATTCATTTTAGCTGTTCCGTTTTTGTTCATTTATGTAAGAATAAAAAATTAAAAAATAAATAAAAATAAAGTTTATTTTTTTTAAAGTCCAGGGCTAAAGTCCATAAAATGAATTAAGAACACATAAATTTTTATCATCTGCGACGTGACGAATACATTTTAATTTACTCAAGAATGCGTACCCTGATACATTAAATCTAATTCCTGTCTTATTTAATTTCACAACTTTGAAAAGGAATGTATGAATAGCTATAAAATGATGAGATGATGTTTTATGGGTTGCTTCCATTTTTTCTGAAATAAATGAATAAATATAATGTTTATAAGTTTTCATATCTTTTATTCTTAATAACGAATGGTATAGACCTTTCAACTTCGTCTTCCTTCGGTGCTGTTCTTTCATATGAAACATTATTGGTATCTTCAATAATGAAACCACAATCGCATAAAATTTTATATGTACCAATTGTTTCTTTTGATATTTTATCTAACAAATCAAAAACTTTATCAACACCTGTACATTTATTTAAATAATAATTTGTGTAAATATCATGGTCTTCTTTCTTAATCGTATTTGTTGCATATGTTACATTTTTCAGTGCTTTTTTGAATTTTTCAGAATCAAGAGGAGGTGAAAGTAATATACATGGATAATCTCCATCGTCAATAAATTGTAACTTATGTTTATGAATAAATTTGTGCCTTCTTCTGAAAGTGTTTCATCTATTTCACCATCTAATAAATTTTTAGTAGATTCCAAAAAGTAATTTTTATATCTTTCTTCATGAGATTTTTGAACTTCTGATTCTGAAGCTGGGATATTCATTAAACCCTCTACTTCATTTTCATTATATTTTTCAACTTCTCTTAATTCCTTAATTTTTTCATCTATTTCATCTCTTATTTTTCCAGTCTTTCAATTTCATCATATTCATCATCTTTAATCCGTTCTTCATAATATTCAGGGAAAACATCAGGTTCTTTAGGTTTTTCTTCTTCAGATGTGGATATAAGAAATTTATAACATCATCTTTATTCATTTTTCCATCATAATCTAAATCATTTAATAACTCCGCGAATTTTTGACAATTTCTTAAATAATATTTATTAACTTCATAACTCCTCCTCTAATATATCCTTTATTTCCTCGTTTGTGAATCCCAATTTTTTAACGTCGTTAGTCTTGACACTCATTTTCATACGAATTAAAAAAATAAATTATTCAAAAATGTAAGACATGAATTTTTAAAGTTTATTTTTTTATTTTTTTTATTTTTTTTTATTTCATTATGTATGGGTTTAGTGAAAATTTCTTACGATTCTGAAAATTTTTAAATCTTGATTTATTCAAAAACGTAAGAATAAAAACCGTAAAAATCATACATTTTTTACTTCATATGTAAAAAAAAATGATACAAAATCGCTCAAAAATGTATGAATTCTTACGTTTACAAAAAAAGTCACAAAACCCTTCAACATATACTACTCACATTGATAAATATGAAAAGAAAGAGAATTCCATAAAACAAGGATAAATATGAAAAGAAAGAGAATGTCATAAAATAATGATAAATATGAAAAGAAAGAGAATAAGTTTCATGTTAACATCAGCACCATGATCAACTAGGAATTGGACAATTTCTATCGACATCTTTTTGATGGCAATGCTAAGAGGGCATTCATCAATATTGAGAGAAATTCATAAAACAATGATAAATATGAAAAGAAAGAGAATGTCATAAAACAATGATTAATATGAAAAGAAAGAGAATGTAATAAAACAATGTTAAATATGAAAAGAAAGAGAATTTTATCAAACAATGCTAAATATGAAAAGAAAGAGAATTTCATAAAACAATGATAAATATGAAAAGAAAGAGAATTTCATAAAACAATGATTAATATGAAAAGAAAGAGAATTTCATAAAACAATGATTAATATGAAAAGAAAGAGAATTCCATAAAACAATGATAAATATGAAAAGAAAGAGAATGTCATAAAACAATGATTAATATGAAAAGAAAGAGAATTCTATCAAACAATGATAAATATGAAAAGAAAGAGAAATTCATAAAACAATGATAAATATGAAAAGAAAGAGAATTTCATAAAACAATGATTAATATGAAAAGAAAGAGAATGTCATAAAACAATGATAAATATGAAAAGAAAGAGAATTCCATAAAACAATGATAAATATGAAAAGAAAGAGAATGTAATAAAACAATGATAAATATGAAAAGAAAGAGAATTTTATCAAACAATGATAAATATGAAAAGAAGGAGAATTTCATAAAACAATGATTAATATGAAAAGAAAGAGAATTCTATAAAACAATGATAAATATGAAAAGAAAGAGAATTTCATAAAATAATGATAAATATGAAAAGAAAGAGAATGTCATAAAATAATGATAAATATGAAAAGAAAGAGAATAAGTTTCATGTTAACATCAGCACCATGATCAACTAGGAATTGGACAATTTCTATCGACATCTTTTTGATGGCAATGCTAAGAGGGCATTCATCAATATTGAGAGAAATTCATAAAACAATGATTAATATGAAAAGAAAGAGAATGTCATAAAACAATGATTAATATGAAAAGAAAGAGAATGTCATAAAATAATGATAAATATGAAAAGAAAGAAAATGTCATAAAGAAAAGATAAATATGAAAAGAAAGAGAATGTAATAAAACAATGATTAATATGAAAAGAAAGAGAATTCCATAAAACAATGATAAATATGAAAAGAAAGAGAATGTAATAAAACAATGATAAATATGAAAAGAAAGAGAATTTCATAAAACAATGATTAATATGAAAAGAAAGAGAATTCTATAAAACAATGATAAATATGAAAAGAAAGAGATTCTATCAAACAATGCTAAATATGAAAAGAAAGAGAATTTCATAAAACAATGATTAATATGAAAAGAAAGAGAATTCTATAAAACAATGATAAATATGAAAAGAAAGAGAATTCGATACAACAATGCTAAATATGAAAAGAAAGAGAATTTCATAAAACAATGATAAATATGAAAAGAAAGAGAATTCCATAAAACAATGATAAATATGAAAAGAAAGAGATTCTATCAAACAATGATAAATATGAAAAGAAAGAGAATTTCATAAAACAATGATAAATATGAAAAGAAAGAGAATTTCATAAAACAATGCTAAATATGAAAAGAAAGAGAATTTCATAAAACAATGATTAATATGAAAAGAAAGAGAATTCCATAAAACAATGATTAATATGAAAAGAAAGAGAATTTCATAAAACAATGATTAATATGAAAAGAAAGAGAATTCTATAAAACAATGATAAATATGAAAAGAAAGAGAATTTCATAAAATAATGATAAATATGAAAAGAAAGAGAATTTCATAAAACAATGATAAATATGAAAAGAAAGAGAATTTCATAAAACAATGATTAATATGAAAAGAAAGAGAATTTCATAAAACAATGATAAATATGAAAAGAAAGAGAATGTCATAAAACAATGATAAATATGAAAAGAAAGAGAATAAGTTTCATGTTAACATCAGCACCATGATCAACTAGGAATTGGACAATTTCTATCGACATCTTTTTGATGGCAATGCTAAGAGGGCATTCATCAATATTGAGAGAAATTCATAAAACAATGATAAATATGAAAAGAAAGAGAATGTCATAAAACAATGATAAATATGAAAAGAAAGAGAATGTCATAAAATAATGATAAATATGAAAAAAAGAGATTCTATAAACAATGATTAATATGAAAAGAAAGAGAATTTCATAAAACAATGATAAATATGAAAAGAAAGAGAATTTCATAAAACAATGATTAATATGAAAAAAAGAGAATTCCATAAAACAATGATAAATATGAAAAGAAAGAGATTCTATCAAACAATGATAAATATGAAAAGAAGGAGAATTTCATAAAACAATGATAAATATGAAAAGAAAGAGAATGTCATAAAACAATGATTAATATGAAAAGAAAGAGAATGTCATAAAATAATGATAAATATGAAAAGAAAAAAATGTCATAAGAAAAGATAAATATTGAAAAGAAAGAGAATGTAAAACAATGATTAATATGAAAAGAAAGAGAATGTCATAAAACAATGATTAATATGAAAAGAAAGAATGTAATAAAACAATGATAAATATGAAAAGAAAGAGAATTTCATAAAACAATGATTAATATGAAAAGAAAGAATTCTATAAAACAATGATAAATATGAAAAGAAAGAGATTCTATAAACAATGCTAAATATGAAAAGAAGAGAATTTCATAAAACAATGATTAATATGAAAAGAAAGAGAATTCTATAAAACAATGATAAATATGAAAAGAAAGAGAATTCGATACAACAATGCTAAATATGAAAAGAAAGAGAATTCCATAAAACAATGATAAATATGAAAAGAAAGAGAATTCCATAAAACAATGATAAATATGAAAAGAAAGAGATTCTATCAAACAATGATAAATATGAAAAGAAAGAGAATTTCATAAAACAATGATAAATATGAAAAGAAAGAGAATTTCATAAAACAATGCTAAATATGAAAAGAAAGAGAATTTCATAAAACAATGATTAATATGAAAAGAAAGAGAATTCCATAAAACAATGATTAATATGAAAAGAAAGAGAATTTCATAAAACAATGATTAATATGAAAAGAAAGAGAATTCTATAAAACAATGATAAATATGAAAAGAAAGAGAATTTCATAAAATAATGATAAATATGAAAAGAAAGAGAATTTCATAAAACAATGATAAATATGAAAAGAAAGAGAATTTCATAAAACAATGATAAATATGAAAAGAAAGAGAATTTCATAAAACAATGATTAATATGAAAAGAAAGAGAATTCTATAAAACAATGATAAATATGAAAAGAAAGAGAATTCCATAACACATTGATAAATATGAAAAGAAAGAGAATTCCATAAAACAAGGATAAATATGAAAAGAAAGAGAATGTCATAAAATAATGATAAATATGAAAAGAAAGAGAATAAGTTTCATGTTAACATCAGCACCATGATCAACTAGGAATTGGACAATTTCTATCGACATCTTTTTGATGGCAATGCTAAGAGGGCATTCATCAATATTGAGAGAAATTCATAAAACAATGATAAATATGAAAAGAAAGAGAATGTCATAAAACAATGATAAATATGAAAAGAAAGAGAATGTCATAAAATAATGATAAATATGAAAAGAAAGAGATTCTATAAAACAATGATTAATATGAAAAGAAAGAGAATTTCATAAAACAATGATAAATATGAAAAGAAAGAGAATTTCATAAAACAATGATTAATATGAAAAGAAAGAGAATTCCATAAAACAATGATAAATATGAAAAGAAAGAGATTCTATCAAACAATGATAAATATGAAAAGAAGGAGAATTTCATAAAACAATGATAAATATGAAAAGAAAGAGAATTTCATAAAAAACAATATTGATATGAAAAGAAGAGAATTTCATAAAACAATGATTAATATGAAAGAAGAAGAGAATTCCATAAAACAATGATAAATATGAAAAGAAAGAATTTCATAAAACAATGATTAATATGAAAAGAAAGAGAATTCTATCAAACAATGATAAATATGAAAAGAAGAGAATTTCATAAAACAATGATTAATATGAAAAGAAAGAGAATTCTATAAACAATGATAAATATGAAAAGAAAGAGAATTCCATAACACATTGATAAATATGAAAAGAAAGAGAATTCCATAAAACAAGGATAAATATGAAAAGAAAGAGAATGTCATAAAATAATGATAAATATGAAAAGAAAGAGAATAAGTTTCATGTTAACATCAGCACCATGATCAACTAGGAATTGGACAATTTCTATCGACATCTTTTTGATGGCAATGCTAAGAGGGCATTCATCAATATTGAGAGAAATTCATAAAACAATGATTAATATGAAAAGAAAGAGAATGTTAAAAAACAATGATTAATATGAAAAGAAAGAGAATGTAATAAAACAATGATTAATATGAAAAGAAAGAGAATTCCATAAAACAATGATAAATATGAAAAGAAAGAAAATGTCATAAAACAATGATAAATATGAAAAGAAAGAGAATGTCATAAAACAATGATTAATATGAAAAGAAAGAGAATGTAATAAAACAATGATTAATATGAAAAGAAAGAGAATTCCATAAAACAATGATAAATATGAAAAGAAAGAAAATGTCATAAAGAAAAGATAAATATGAAAAGAAAGAGAATGTCATAAAACAATGATTAATATGAAAAGAAAGAGAATTCCATAAAACAATGATAAATATGAAAAGAAAGAGAATGTAATAAAACAATGATAAATATGAAAAGAAAGAGAATTTCATAAAACAATGATTAATATGAAAAGAAAGAGAATTTCATAAAACAATGATTAATATGAAAAGGAAGAGAATTTCATAAAACAATGATTAATATGAAAAGAAGGAGAATTCCATAAAACAATGATAAATATGAAAAGAAAGAGAATTCCATAACACATTGATAAATATGAAAAGAAAGAGAATTCCATAAAACAAGGATAAATATTGAAAAGAAAGAGAATGTCATAAAATAATGATAAATATGAAAAGAAAGAGAATAAGTTTCATGTTAACATCAGCACCATGATCAACTAGGAATTGGACAATTTCTATCGACATCTTTTTGATGGCAATGCTAAGAGGGCATTCATCAATATTGAGAGAAATTCATAAAACAATGATAAATATGAAAAGAAAGAGAATGTCATAAAACAATGATTAATATGAAAGAAAGAGAATGTCATAAAATAATGATAAATATGAAAAGAAAGAGAATAAGTTTCATGTTAACATCAGCACCATGATCAACTAGGAATTGGACAATTTCTATCGACATCTTTTTGATGGCAATACTAAGAGGGCATTCATCAATATTGAGAGAAATTCATAAAACAATGATTAATATGAAAAGAAAGAGAATGTTAAAAAACAAGGATAAATATGAAAAGAAAGAAAATGTCATAAAGAAAAGATAAATATGAAAAGAAAGAGAATGTCATAAAACAATGATTAATATGAAAAGAAAGAGAATTCCATAAAACAATGATAAATATGAAAAGAAAGACAATTATATAAAACAATGATAAATATGAAAAGAAAGAGAATTTCATAAAACAATGATTAATATGAAAAGAAAGAGAATTTCATAAAACAATGATTAATATGAAAAGAAAGAGAATTCCATAAAACAATGATAAATATGAAAAGAAAGAGAATTCCTTAACACATTGATAAATATGAAAAGAAAGAGAATTCCATAAAACAAGGATAAATATGAAAAGAAAGAGAATGTCATAAAATAATGATAAATATGAAAAGAAAGAGAATAAGTTTCATGTTAACATCAGCACCATGATCAACTAGGAATTGGACAATTTCTATCGACATCTTTTTGATGGCAATGCTAAGAGGGCATTCATCAATATTGAGAGAAATTCATAAAACAATGATTAATATGAAAGAAAGAGAATGTCATAAAACAATGATTAATATGAAAAGAAAGAGAATGTCATAAAATAATGATAAATATGAAAAGAAAGAAAATGTCATAAAGAAAAGATAAATATGAAAAGAAAGAGAATGTAATAAAACAATGATTAATATGAAAAGAAAGAGAATTCCATAAAACAATGATAAATATGAAAAGAAAGAGAATGTAATAAAACAATGATAAATATGAAAAGAAAGAGAATTTCATAAAACAATGATTAATATGAAAAGAAAGAGAATTCTATAAAACAATGATAAATATGAAAAGAAAGAGATTCTATCAAACAATGATTAATATGAAAAGAAAGAGAATTTCATAAAACAATGATTAATATGAAAAGAAAGAGAATTCTATAAAACAATGATAAATATGAAAAGAAAGAGAATTTCATAAAATAATGATAAATATGAAAAGAAAGAGAATTTCATAAAACAATGATAAATATGAAAAGAAAGAGAATTTCATAAAACAATGATTAATATGAAAAGAAAGAGAATTTCATAAAACAATGATAAATATGAAAAGAAAGAGAATGTCATAAAATAATGATAAATATGAAAAGAAAGAGAATAAGTTTCATGTTAACATCAGCACCATGATCAACTAGGAATTGGACAATTTCTATCGACATCTTTTTGATGGCAATGCTAAGAGGGCATTCATCAATATTGAGAGAAATTCATAAAACAATGATAAATATGAAAAGAAAGAGAATGTCATAAAACAATGATTAATATGAAAAGAAAGAAAATGTCATAAAGAAAAGATAAATATGAAAAGAAAGAGAATGTCATAAAACAATGATTAATATGAAAAGAAAGAGAATTTCATAAAACAATGATAAATATGAAAAGAAAGAGAATTTCATAAAACAATGATTAATATGAAAAGAAAGAGAATTCCATAAAACAATGATAAATATGAAAAGAAAGATTCTATCAAACAAATAAATAATATGAAAAGAAGGAAATTTCATAAACAATGATAAATATGAAAAGAAAGAGAATGTCATAAAAACAATGATTAATATGAAAAGAAAGAGAATGTCATAAAATAATGATAAATATGAAAAGAAAGAAATGTCATAAAGAAAAGATAAATATGAAAAGAAGAGAATGTAATAAAACAATGATTATATGAAAGAAAGAGAATGTCATAAAACAATGATTAATATGAAAAGAAAGAGAATGTAATAAACAATGATAAATATGAAAAGAAAGAGAATTTCATAAAACAATGAATTAATATGAAAAGAAAGAGAATTCTATAAAACAATGATAAATATAAAGAAAGAGATTCTATCAAACAATGCTAAATATGAAAAGAAAGAGAATTTCATAAAACAATGATTAATATGAAAAGAAAGAGAATTCTATAAAACAATGCTAAATATGAAAAGAAAGAGAATTCGATACAACAATGCTAAATATGAAAAGAAAGAGAATTTCATAAAACAATGATAAATATGAAAAGAAAGAGAATTCCATAAAACAATGATAAATATGAAAAGAAAGAGATTCTATCAAACAATGATAAATATGAAAAGAAAGAGAATTTCATAAAACAATGATAAATATGAAAAGAAAGAGAATTTCATAAAACAATGCTAAATATGAAAAGAAAGAGAATTTCATAAAACAATGATTAATATGAAAAGAAAGAGAATTCCATAAAACAATGATTAATATGAAAAGAAAGAGAATTTCATAAAACAATGATTAATATGAAAAGAAGAGAATTTATAAAACAATGATAAATATGAAAAGAAAGAGAATTTCATAAAATAATGAATAAATATGAAAAGAAAGAGAATTTCATAAAAAATGATAAATATGAAAAGAAAGAGAATTTCATAAAACAATGATAAATATGAAAAAAGAGAATTTCATAAAACAATGATTAATATGAAAAGAAAGAGAATTCTATAAAACAATGATAAATATGAAAAGAAAGAGAATTCCATAACACATTGATAATATGAAAAGAAAGAGAATTCATTAAAACAAGGATAAAATATGAAAAGAAAGAGAATGTCATAAAATAATGATAAATATGAAAGAAAGAGAATAAGTTTCATGTTAACATCAGCACCATGATCAACTAGGAATTGGACAATTTCTATCGACATCTTTTTGATGGCAATGCTAAGAGGGCATTCATCAATATTGAGAGAAATTCATAAAACAATGATAAATATGAAGAAAGAGAATGTCATAAAACAATGATAAATATGAAAAGAAAGAGAATGTCATAAAATAATGATAAATATGAAAAGAAAGAGATTCTATAAAAAATGATTAATATGAAAAGAAAGAGAATTTCATAAAACAATGATAAATATGAAAAGAAAGAGAATTTCATAAAACAATGATTAATATGAAAAGAAAGAGAATTCCATAAAACAATGATAAATATGAAAAGAAAGAGATTCTATCAAACAATGATAAATATGAAAAGAAGGAGAATTTCATAAAACAATGATAAATATGAAAAGAAAGAGAATTTCATAAAACAATGATTAATATGAAAAGAAAGAGAATTTCATAACAATGATTATATGAAAAGAAAGAGAATTCCATAAAACAATGATAAATATGAAAAGAAAGAGAATTTCATAAAATGATTAATATGAAAAGAAAGAGAATTCTATCAAACAATGATAAATATGAAAAGAAAGAGAATTTCATAAAACAATGATTAATATGAAAAGAAAGAGAATTCTATAAAACAATGATAAATATGAAAAGAAAGAGAATTCATAACACATTGATAAATATGAAAAGAAAGAGAATTCCATAAAACAAGGATAAATATGAAAAGAAGAGAATGTCATAAAATAATGATAAATATGAAAGAAAGAGAATAAGTTTCATGTTAACATCAGCACCATGATCAACTAGGAATTGGACAATTTCTATCGACATCTTTTTGATGGCAATGCTAAGAGGGCATTCATCAATATTGAGAGAAATTCATAAAACAATGATTAATATGAAAGAAAGAGAATGTTAAAAAACAATGATTAATATGAAAGAAAGAGAATGTAATAAAACAATGATTAATATGAAAAGAAAGAGAATTCCATAAAACAATGATAAATATGAAAAGAAAGAAATGTCATAAAGAAAAGATAAATATGAAAAGAAAAAGAGAATGTCATAAAACAATGATTAATAATGAAAAGAAAGAGAATTCCATAAAACAATGATAATATGAAAAGAAAGAGAATGTAATAAAACAATGATAAATATGAAAAGAAAGAGAATTTCATAAAACAATGATTAATATGAAAAGAAAGAGAATTTCATAAAACAATGATTAATATGAAAAGGAAGAGAATTTCATAAAACAATGATTAATATGAAAAGAAGGAGAATTCCATAAAACAATGATAAATATGAAAAGAAAGAGAATTCCATAACACATTGATAAATATGAAAAGAAAGAGAATTCCATAAAACAAGGATAAATATGAAAAGAAAGAGAATGTCATAAAATAATGATAAATATGAAAAGAAAGAGAATAAGTTTCATGTTAACATCAGCACCATGATCAACTAGGAATTGGACAATTTCTATCGACATCTTTTTGATGGCAATGCTAAGAGGGCATTCATCAATATTGAGAGAAATTCATAAAACAATGATAAATATGAAAAGAAAGAGAATGTCATAAAACAATGATTAATATGAAAAGAAAGAGAATGTCATAAAATAATGATAAATATGAAAAGAAAGAGAATAAGTTTCATGTTAACATCAGCACCATGATCAACTAGGAATTGGACAATTTCTATCGACATCTTTTTGATGGCAATGCTAAGAGGGCATTCATCAATATTGAGAGAAATTCATAAAACAATGATTAATATGAAAAGAAAGAGAATGTCATAAAACAATGATTAATATGAAAAGAAAGAGAATGTCATAAAATAATGATAAATATGAAAAGAAAGAGAATGTCATAAAACAATGATTAATATGAAAAGAAAGAGAATTCCATAAAACAATGATAAATATGAAAAGAAAGACAATTATATAAAACAATGATAAATATGAAAAGAAAGAGAATTTCATAAAACAATGATTAATATGAAAAGAAAGAGAATTTCATAAAACAATGATTAATATGAAAAGAAAGAGAATTCCATAAAACAATGATAAATATGAAAAGAAAGAGAATTCCTTAACACATTGATAATATGAAAAGAAAGAGAATTCCATAAAAACAAGGATAAATATGAAAAGAAAGAGAATGTCATAAAATAATGATAAATATGAAAAGAAAGAGAATAAGTTTCATGTTAACATCAGCACCATGATCATAGGAATTGGACAATTTCTATCGACATCTTTTTGATGGCAATGCTAAGAGGGCATTCATCAATATTGAGAGAAATTCATAAAACAATGATTAATATGAAAAGAAAGAGAATGTCATAAAACAATGATTAATATGAAAAGAAAGAGAATGTCATAAATAATGATAAATATGAAAAGAAAGAAAATGTCATAAAGAAAAGATAAATATGAAAAGAAAGAGAATGTCATAAAACAATGATTAATATGAAAAGAAAGAGAATTCCATAAAACAATGATAAATATGAAAAGAAAGAGAATGTAATAAAACAATGATAAATATGAAAAGAAAGAGAATTTCATAAAACAATGATTAATATGAAAAGAAAGAGAATTCTATAAAACAATGATAAATATGAAAAGAAAGAGATTCTATCAAACAATGCTAAATATGAAAAGAAAGAGAATTTCATAAAACAATGATTAATATGAAAAGAAAGAGAATTCTATAAAACAATGATAAATATGAAAAGAAAGAGAATTCGATACAACAATGCTAAATATGAAAAGAAGAGAATTTCATAAACATGATAAATATGAAAAGAAAGAGAATTCCATAAAACAATGATAAATATGAAAAGAAAGAGATTCTATCAAACAATGATAAATATGAAAAGAAAGAGAATTTCATAAAACAATGATTAATATGAAAGAAAGAGAATTCCATAAAACAATGATAAATATGAAAAGAAAGAGAATTTATAAAACAATGATTAATATGAAAGAAAGAGAATTCTATCAAACAATGATAAATATGAAAAGAAAGAGAATTTCATAAAACAATGATTAATATGAAAAGAAAGAGAATTCTATAAAACAATGATAAATATGAAAAGAAAGAGAATTCCATAAACACATTGATAAATATGAAAAGAAGAGAATTCCATAAAAACAATGATAAATATGAAAAGAAAGAGAATTTCATAAAACAATGATTAATATGAAAAAGAAAGAGAATTTCATAAAACAATGATAAATATGAAAGAAAGAGAATTTCATAAAACAATGATAAATATGAAAAGAAAGAGAATTTCATAAAACAATGATTAATATGAAAAGAAAGAGAATTCTATAAAACAATGATAATATGAAAAGAAAGAGAATTCCTTAACACATTGATAAATATGAAAAGAAGAGAATTCCATAAAACAAGGATAAATATGAAAAGAAAGAGAATGTCATAAATAATGATAAATATGAAAAGAAAGAGAATAAGTTTCATGTTAACATCAGCACCATGATCAACTAGGAATTTGGACAATTTCTATCGACATCTTTTTTGATGGCAATGCTAAGAGGGCATTCATCAATATTGAGAGAAATTCATAAAACAATGATTAATATGAAAAGAAAGAGAATGTCATAAAACAATGATTAATATGAAAAGAAAGAGAATGTCATAAAATAATGATAAATATGAAAAGAAAGAAAATGTCATAAAGAAAAGATAAATATGAAAAGAAAGAGAATGTCATAAAACAATGATAAATATGAAAAGAAAGAGAATTCCATAAAACATGATAAATATGAAAAGAAAGAGAATGTAATAAAACAATGATAAATATGAAAGAAAAGAATTTCATAAACAATGATTAATATGAAAAGAAAGAGAATTCTATAAAACATGATAAATATGAAAAGAAAGAGATTCTATCAAACAATGCTAAATATGAAAAGAAAGAGATTTCATAAAACAATGATAATATGAAAAGAAAGAGAATTCTATAAACAATGATAAATGAAAAGAAAGAGAATTCATACAAATGATAAATATGAAAAGAAAGAGAATTTCATAAAACAATGATAAATATGAAAAGAAAGAGAATTCATAAAACAATGATAAATATGAAAAGAAAGAAGATTCTATCAAACAATGATAAATATGAAAAAGAAAGAGAATTTCATAAAACAATGATTAATATGAAAAGAAAGAGAATTCATAAAACAATGATAAATATGAAAAGAAAGAGAATTTCATAAAACAATGATTAATATGAAAAGAAAGAGAATTCTATCAAACAATGATAAATATGAAAAGAAAGAGAATTTCATAAACAATGATTAATATGAAAAGAAAGAGAATTCTATAAAACAATGATAAATATGAAAAGAAAGAGAATTCATAACACATTGATAAATATGAAAAGAAAGAGAATTCCATAAAACAATGATAAATATGAAAAGAAAGAGAATTTCATAAAACAATGATTAATATGAAAAGAAAGAGAATTTCATAAAACAATGATAAATATGAAAAGAAGAGAATTTATAAAACAATGATAACTATGAAAAGAAAGAGAATTTCATAAAACAATGATAAATGAAAGAAGACAATGTCATAAAATAATGATAAATATGAAAAGAAAGAGAATAAGTTTCATGTTAACATCAGCACCATGATCAACTAGGAATTGGACAATTTCTATCGACATCTTTTTGATGGCAATGCTAAGAGGGCATTCATCAATATTGAGAGAAATTCATAAAACAATGATAAATATGAAAAGAAAGAGATGTCATAAAAAATGATTAATATGAAAAGAAAGAGAATGTAATAAAACAATGATTAATATGAAAAGAAAGAGAATTCTATAAAACAATGATAAATATGAAAAGAAAGAGAATCCATAAACATTGATAAATATGAAAAGAAAGAGAATTCCATAAAACAAGGATATAATATGAAAAGAAAGAGAATGTCATAAAATAATGATAAATATGAAAAGAAAGAGAATAAGTTTCATGTTAACATCAGCACCATGATCAACTAGGAATTGGACAATTTCTATCGACATCTTTTTGATGGCAATGCTAAGAGGGCATTCATCAATATTGAGAGAAATTCATAAAACAATGATAAATATGAAAAGAAAGAGAATGTCATAAAACAATGATTAATATGAAAAGAAAGAGAATGTAATAAACAATGATTAATATGAAAGAAAGAGAATTCTATCAAACAATGATAAATATGAAAAGAAAGAGAATTCATAAAACAATGATTAATATGAAAAGAAAGAGAATTCTATAAACAATGATTAATATGAAAAAAAGAGAATTCCATAAAACAATGATAAATATGAAAAGAAAAGAGAATGTAATAAAACAATGATAAATATGAAAAGAAAGAGAATTTCATAAAACAATGATTAATATGAAAAAAGAAAGAGAATTTCATAAAACAATGATTAATATGAAAAGGAAGAGAGAATTTCATAAAAACAATGATTAATATGAAAGAAGGAGAATTCCATAAAACAATGATAAATATGAAAAAAAGAGAATTCCATAACACATTGATAAATATGAAAAGAAAGAGAATTCCATAAAACAAGGATAAATATGAAAAGAAAGAGAATGTCATAAAATAATGATAAATATGAAAAGAAAGAGAATAAGTTTCAATGTTAACATCAGCACCATGATCAACTAGGAATTGGACAATTTCTATCGACATCTTTTTGATGGCAATGCTAAGAGGGCATTCATCAATATTGAGAGAAATTCATAAAACAATGATAAATATGAAAAGAAAGAGAATGTCATAAAACAATGATTTATGAAAAGAAAGAGAATGTCATAAAATAATGATAAATATGAAAAGAAAGAGAATAAGTTTCATGTTAACATCAGCACCATGATCAACTAGGAATTGGACAATTCTATCGACATCTTTTTGATGGCAATACTAAGAGGGCATTCATCAATATTGAAGAGAAATTCATAAAACAATGATTAATATGAAAAGAAAGAGAATGTTAAAAAACAAGGATAAATATGAAAAGAAAGAAAATGTCATAAAGAAAAGATAAATATGAAAAGAAAGAGAATTGTCATAAAACAATGATTAATATGAAAAGAAAGAGAATTCCATAAAACAATGATAAATATGAAAAGAAAGACAATTATATAAAACAATGATAAATATGAAAAGAAAGAGAATTTCATAAAACAATGATTAATAGAAAGAAAGAGAATTTCATAAACAATGATTAATATGAAAAGAAAGAGAATTCATAAAACAATGATAAATGAAAAGAAAGAGAATTTCATAAAATAATGATAAATATGAAAAGAAAGAGAATTTCATAAACAATGATAAATATGAAAAGAAAGAGAATGTCATAAAATAATGATAAATATGAAAAGAAAGAGAATAAGTTTCATGTTAACATCAACACCATGATCAACTAGAATTGGACAATTTCTATCGACATCTTTTTGATGGCAATGCTAAGAGGGCATTCATCAATATTGAGAGAAATTCATAAACAATGATAAATATGAAAAGAAAGAGAATTCATAAAACAATGATTAATATGAAAAGAAAGAGAATGTCATAAATAATGATAAATATGAAAAGAAAGAAAATGTCATAAAGAAAGATAAATATGAAAAGAAAGAGAATGTAATAAACAATGATTAATATGAAAAGAAAGAGAATTCATAAAACAATGATAAATATGAAAAGAAAGAGAATGTATAAAACAATGATAAATATGAAAAGAAAGAGAATTTCATAAAACAATGATTAATATGAAAAGAAAGAGAATTCTATAAAACAATGATAAATATGAAAAGAAAGAGAATTCTATAAACAATGATAAATATGAAAAGAAAGAGAATTTCATAAAACAATGATTAATATGAAAAGAAAGAGAATTCTATAAAAAATGATAAATATGAAAAGAAAGAGAATTCGATAAACAATGCTAAATATGAAAAGAAAGAGAATTTCATAAAACAATGATAAATATGAAAAGAAAGAGAATTCCATAAAACAATGATAAATATGAAAAGAAAGAGATTCTATCAAACAATGATAAATATGAAAAGAAAGAGAATTTCATAAAACAATGATAAATGAAAAGAAAGAGAATTTCATAAAACAATGCTAAATATGAAAAGAAAGAGAATTTCATAAAACAATGATTAATATGAAAAGAAAGAGAATTCCATAAAACAATGATTAATATGAAAAGAAAGAGAATTTCATAAAACAATGATTAATATGAAAAGAAAGAGAATTCTATAAAACAATGATAAATATGAAAAGAAAGAGAATTCATAAAATAATGATAAATATGAAAAGAAAGAGAATTCATAAAACAATGATAAATATGAAAAGAAAGAGAATTTCATAAAACAATGATTAATATGAAAAGAAAGAGAATTTCATAAAACAATGATAAATATGAAAAGAAAGAGAATTTCATAAAACAATGATAAATATGAAAAGAAAGAGAATTTCATAAACAATGATTAATATGAAAAGAAAGAGAATTTCATAAAACAATGATAAATATGAAAAGAAAGAGAATGTCATAAAATAATGATAAATATGAAAAGAAAGAGAATAAGTTTCATGTTAACATCAGCACATGATCAACTAGGAATTGGACAATTTCTATCGACATCTTTTTGATGGCAATGCTAAGAGGGCATTCATCAATATTGAGAGAAATTCATAAAACAATGATAAATATGAAAAGAAAGAGAATGTCATAAAACAATGATTAATATGAAAAGAAAGAGAATTCCATAAAACAATGATAAATATGAAAAGAAAGAGAATGTAATAAAACAATGATAAATATGAAAAGAAAGAAAATTCCATAAAACAATGATTAATATGAAAAGAAAGAGAATGTCATAAAACAATGATTAATATGAAAAGAAAGAGAATGTCATAAAATAATGATAAATATGAAAAGAAAGAAAATGTCATAAAGAAAAGATAAATATGAAAAGAAAGAGAATGTAATAAAACAATGATTAATATGAAAAGAAAGAGAATTCCATAAAACAATGATAAATATGAAAAGAAAGAGAATTAATAAAACAATGATAAATATGAAAAGAAAGAGAATTTCATAAAACAATGATTAATATGAAAAGAAAGAGAATTTCATAAAACAATGATAATATGAAAAGGAGAAGAATTTCATAAAACAATGATTAATATGAAAAGAAGAGAATTCCATAAAACAATGATAAATATGAAAAGAAAGAGAATTCCATAACACATTGATAATATGAAAAGAAAGAGAATTCCATAAAACAAGGATAAATATGAAAAGAAAGAGAATGTCATAAAATAATGATAAATATGAAAAGAAAGAGAATAAGTTTCATGTTAACATCAGCACCATGATCAACTAGGAATTGGACAATTTCTATCGACATCTTTTTGATGGCAATGCTAAGAGGGCATTCATCAATATTGAGAGAAATTCATAAAACAATGATAAATATGAAAAGAAAGAGAATGTCATAAAACAATGATTAATATGAAAAGAAAGAGAATGTCATAAAATAATGATAAATATGAAAAGAAAGAGAATAAGTTTCATGTTAAATCAGCACCATGATCAACTAGGAATTGGACAATTTCTATCGAATCTTTTTGATGGCAATACTAAGAGGGCATTCATCAATATTGAGAGAAATTCATAAAACAATGATTAATATGAAAAGAAAGAGAATGTTAAAAACAAGATAAATATGAAAAGAAAGAAAATGTCATAAAGAAAAGATAAATATGAAAAGAAAGAGAATGTCATAAAACAATGATTAATATGAAAAGAAAGAGAATTCCATAAAACAATGATAAATATGAAAAGAAAGACAATTATATAAAACAATGATAAATATGAAAAGAAAGAGAATTTCATAAAACAATGATTAATATGAAAGAAAGAGAATTTCATAAAACAATGATTAATATGAAAAGAAAGAGAATTCCATAAAACAATGATAAATATGAAAAGAAAGAGAATTCCTTAACCATGATAAATATGAAAAGAAAGAGAATTCCATAAAACAAGGATAAATATGAAAAGAAAGAGAATGTCATAAAATAATGATAAATATGAAAAGAAAGAGAATAAGTTTCATGTTAACATCAGCACTGATCAACTAGGAATTGGACAATTTCTATCGACATCTTTTTGATGGCAATGCTAAGAGGGCATTCATCAATATTGAGAGAAATTCATAAAAATGATTAATATGAAAGAAAGAGAATGTCATAAAACAATGATTAATATGAAAAGAAAGAGAATGTCATAAAATAATGATAAATATGAAAAGAAAGAAAATGTCATAAAGAAAGATAAATATGAAAAGAAAGAGAATGTAATAAAACAATGATTAATATGAAAAGAAAGAGAATTCATAAAACAATGATAAATATGAAAAGAAAGAGAATGTAATAAAACAATGATAAATATGAAAAGAAAGAGAATTTCATAAAACAATGATTAATATGAAAAAAGAGAATTCTATAAAACAATGATAAATATGAAAAGAAAGAGAATTCCATAAAACAATGATTAATATGAAAAGAAAGAGAATTCATAAAACAATGATTAATATGAAAAGAAAGAGAATTTCATAAACAATGATAAATATGAAAAGAAAGAGAATTCGATAACAACAATGCTAAATATGAAAAGAAAGAGAATTTCATAAAACAATGATAAATATGAAAAGAAAGAGAATTCCATAAAACAATGATAAATATGAAAAGAAAGAGATTCTATCAAACAATGATAAATATGAAAAGAAAGAGATTTCATAAACAATGATAAATATGAAAAGAAAGAGAATTTCATAAAACAATGCTAAATATGAAAAGAAAGAGAATTTCATAAAACAATGATTAATATGAAAAGAAAGAGAATTCCATAAAACAATGATTAATATGAAAAGAAAGAGAATTTCATAAAACAATGATTTAATATGAAAAGAAAGAGAATTCTATAAAACAATGATAAATATGAAAAGAAAGAGAATTTCATAAATAATGATAAATATGAAAAGAAAGAGAATTTCATAAAACAATGATAAATATGAAAAGAAGAGAATTTCATAAAACAATGATTAATATGAAAAGAAAGAGAATTTCATAAAACAATGATAAATATGAAAAGAAAGAGAATTTCATAAAACAATGATAAATATGAAAAGAGAAGATTTCATAAAACAATGATTAATATGAAAAGAAAGAGAATTTCATAAAACAATGATATATGAAAAGAAAGAGAATGTCATAAAATAATGATAAATATGAAAAGAAGAGAATAAGTTTTCATGTTAACATCAGCACCATGATCAACTAGGAATTGGACAATTTCTATCGACATCTTTTGATGGAATGCTAAGAGGGCATTCATCAATATTGAGAGAAATTCATAAAAATGATAAATATGAAAGAAAGAGAATGTCATAAAACAATGATTAATATGAAAAGAAAGAAAATGTCATAAAGAAAGATAAATATGAAAAGAAAGAGAATGTCATAAAACAATGATTAATATGAAAAGAAAGAGAATTTCATAAAACAATGATAAATATGAAAAGAAAGAGAATTTCATAAAACAATGATTAATATGAAAGAAAGAGAATTCCATAAAACAATGATTAATATGAAAGAAAGAGATTCTATCAAACAATGATAAATATGAAAAGAAGGAGAATTTCATAAACAATGATAAATATTGAAAAGAAAGAGAATGTCATAAAACAATGATTAATATGAAAAGAAAGAGAATGTCATAAAACAATGATAAATATGAAGAAAGAGAATTTCATAAACAATGATAAATATGAAAAGAAAGAGAATGTCATTAAAATAATGATAATATGAAAAGAAGAGAATAAGTTTCATGTTAACATCAGCACCAATCAACTAGGAATTGGGACAATTTCTATCGACATCTTTTTGATGGCAATGCTAAGAGGGCATTCATCAATATTGAGAGAAATTCATAAAAACAATGATAAATATGAAAAGAAAGAGAATGTCATAAAACAATGATTAATATGAAAAGAAAGAGAATTTTATCAAACAATGATTAATATGAAAAGAAAGAGAATTCCATAAAACAATGATAAATATGAAAAGAAAGAAATGTCATAAAGAAAAGATAAATATGAAAGAAAGAGAATGTCATAAAACAATGATTAATATGAAAAGAAAGAGAATTCCCATAAAACAATGATAAATATGAAAAGAAAGAGAATGTAATAAAACAATGATAAATATGAAAAGAAAGAGAATTCATAAAACAATGATTAATATGAAAAGAAAGAGAATTTCATAAAAATGATTAATATGAAAAGGAGAGAATTTCATAAAACAATGATTAATATGAAAGAAGGAGAATTCCATAAAACAATGATAAATATGAAAAGAAAGAGAATTCCATAAACACATTGATAAATTGAAAGAAAGAGAATTCCAAAAACAAGGATAAATATGAAAGAAAGAGAATGTCATAAAATAATGATAAATATGAAAAGAAAGAGAATAAGTTTCATGTTAACATCAGCACCATGATCAACTAGGAATTGGACAATTTCTATCGACATCTTTTTGATGGCAATGCTAAGAGGGCATTCATCAATATTGAGAGAAATTCATAAAACAATGATAAATATGAAAAGAAAGAATGTCATAAAACAATGATTAATATGAAAAGAAAAGAATGTCTAAAATAATGATAAATATGAAAAGAAAGAGAATAAGTTTCATGTTAACATCAGCACCATGATCAACTAGGAATTGGGACAATTTCTATCGACATCTTTTTGATGGCAATACTAAGAGGGCATTCATCAATATTGAGAGAATTCATAAAACAATGATTAATATGAAAAGAAAGAGAATGTTAAAAAACAAGATAAATATGAAAAGAAAGAAAATGTCATAAAGAAAAGATAAATATGAAAAAGAAAGAGAATGTCATAAAACAATGATTAATATGAAAAGAAAGAGAATTCCATAAAACAATGATAAATATGAAAAGAAAGACAATTATATAAAACAATGATAAATATGAAAAGAAAGAGAATTTCATAAAACAATGATTAATATGAAAAGAAAGAGAATTTCATAAAACAATGATTAATATGAAAAGAAAGAGAATTCCATAAAAATGATAAATATGAAAAGAAAGAGAATTCCTTAACAATTGATAAATATGAAAAGAAAGAGAATTCCATAAAACAAGGATAAATATGAAAAGAAAGAGAATGTCATAAAATAATGATAAATATGAAAAGAAAGAGAATAAGTTTCATGTTAACATCAGCACATGATCAACTAGGAATTGGACAATTTCTATCGACATCTTTTGATGGCAATGCTAAGAGGCATTCATCAATATTGAGAGAAATTCATAAAACAATGATTAATATGAAAAGAAAGAGAATGTCATAAAACAATGATTAATATGAAAAGAAAGAGAATGTCATAAAATAATGATAAATATGAAAAGAAAGAAAATGTCATAAAGAAAAGATAAATATGAAAAGAAAGAGAATGTAATAAAACAATGATTAATATGAAAAGAAAGAGAATTCCATAAAACAATGATAAATATGAAAAGAAAGAGAATGTAATAAAACAATGATAAATATGAAAAGAAAGAGAATTTCATAAAACAATGATTAATATGAAAAGAAAGAGAATTCTATAAAACAATGATAAATATGAAAAGAAAGAGATTCTATCAAACAATGCTAAATATGAAAAGAAAGAGAATTTCATAAAACAATGATTAATATGAAAAGAAAGAGAATTCTATAAAACAATGATAAATATGAAAGAAAGAGAATTCGATACAACAATGCTAAATATGAAAAGAAAGAGAATTTCATAAAACAATGATAAATATGAAAGAAAGAGAATTCCATAAAACAATGATAAATATGAAAAGAAAGAGATTCTATCAAACAATGATAAATATGAAAGAAAAGAGAATTTCATAAACAATGATAAATATGAAAAGAAAGAGAATTTCATAAAACAATGCTAAATATGAAAGAAAGAGAATTTCATAAAACAATGATTAATATGAAAAGAAAGAGAATTCCATAAAACAATGATTAATATGAAAAGAAAGAGAATTTCATAAAACAATGATTAATATGAAAAGAAAGAGAATTCTATAAAACAATGATAAATATGAAAAGAAAGAGAATTTCATAAAATAATGATAAATATGAAAAAAAGAGAATTTCATAAAACAATGATAAATATGAAAAGAAAGAGAATTTCATAAAACAATGATTAATATGAAAAGAAAGAGAATTTCATAAAACAATGATAAATATGAAAAGAAAGAGAATGTAATAAAAAATGATAAATATGAAAAGAAAAGAGAATTTCATAAACAATGATTAATATGAAAAGAAAGAGAATTTCATAAAACAATGATAAATATGAAAAGAAGAGAATGTCATAAAATAATGATAAATATGAAAAGAAAGAATAAGTTTCATGTTAACATCAGCACCATGATCAACTAGGAATTGGACAATTTCTATCGACATCTTTTTGATGGCAATGCTAAGAGGGCATTCATCAATATTGAGAGAAATTCATAAAACAATGATAAATATGAAAAGAAAGAGAATGTCATAAAACAATGATTAATATGAAAAGAAAGAGAATTCCATAAAACAATGATAAATATGAAAAGAAAGAGAATGTAATAAAACAATGATAAATATGAAAAGAAATAGAATTCGATACAACAATGATTAATATGAAAAGAAAGAGAATTCTATCAAACAATGATAAATATGAAAAGAAAGAGAATGTCATAAAACAATGATTAATATGAAAAGAAAGAGAATTCCATAAAACAATGATAAATATGAAAAGAAAGAGAATGTAATAAAACAATGATAAATATGAAAAGAAAGAGAATTTTATCAAACAATGATAAATATGAAAAGAAGGAGAATTTCATAAAACAATGATTAATATGAAAAGAAAGAGAATTCTATAAAACAATGATAAATATGAAAAGAAAGAATGTATAAAAACAATGATAAATATGAAAAGAAAGAGAATGTCATAAATAATGATAAATATGAAAAGAAAGAGAATTCCATAAAAACAAGGATAAATATGAAAAGAAAGAGAATGTCATAAAATAATGATAAATATGAAAAGAAAGAGAATAAGTTTCATGTTAACATCAGCACCATGATCAACTAGGAATTGACAATTCTATCGACATCTTTTTGATGGCAATGCTAAGAGGGCATTCATCAATATTGAGAGAAATTCATAAAACAATGATAATATGAAAAGAAAGAGAATGTCATTAAAACAATGATTAATATGAAAAGAAAGAGAATTTTATCAAACAATGATTAATATGAAAAGAAAGAAATTCTATAAAACAATGATTAATATGAAAAGAAAGAGAAATTTCATAAAACAATGATAAATATGAAAAGAAAGAGAATTCCAAACATTAATAAATATGAAAAGAAAGAGAATTCCATAAAACAAGGATAAATATGAAAAGAAAGAGAATGTCATAAATAATGATAAATATGAAAAGAAAGAGAATAAGTTTCATGTTAACATCAGCACCATGATCAACTAGGAATTGGACAATTTCTATCGACATCTTTTTGATGGCAATGCTAAGAGGGCATTCATCAATATTGAGAGAAATTCATAAAACAATGATAAATATGAAAAGAAAGAGAATGTCATAAAAACAATGATTAATATGAAAAGAAAGAGAATTTTATCAAACAATGATTAATATGAAAAGAAAGAGAATTCTATAAAACAATGATTAATATGAAAAGAAAGAGAATTTCATAAAACAATGATAAATATGAAAAGAAAGAGAATGTAATAAAACAATGATAAATATGAAAAGAAAGAGAATTCCATAACACATTGATTAATATGAAAAGAAAGAGAATTCCATAAAACAATGATAAATATGAAAAGAAAGAGAATAAGTTTCATGTTAACATCAGCACCATGATCAACTAGGAATTGGACAATTTCTATCGACATCTTTTTGATGGCAATGCTAAGAGGGCATTCATCAATATTGAGAGAAATTCATAAAACAATGATTAATATGAAAAGAAAGAGAATGTCATAAAACAATGATTAATATGAAAAGAAAGAGAATTCCATAACACATTGATAAATATGAAAAGAAAGAGAATGTAATAAAACAATGATAAATATGAAAAGAAAGAGAATGTCATAAAACAATGATTAATATGAAAAGAAAGAGAATGTCATAAAACAATGATTAATATGAAAAGAAAGAGAATTCCATAAAACAATGATAAATATGAAAAGAAAGAGAATTTCATAACACATTGATAAATATGAAAAGAAAGAGAATTCCATAAAACAAGGATAAATATGAAAAGAAAGAGAATGTCATAAAATAATGATAAATATGAAAAGAAAGAGAATAAGTTTCATGTTAACATCAGCACCATGATCAACTAGGAATTGGACAATTTCTATCGACATCTTTTGATGGCAATGCTAAGAGGGCATTCATCAATATTGAGAGAAATTCATAAAACAATGATAAATATGAAAAGAAAGAGAATTTCATAAAATGATAAATATGAAAAGAAAGAGAATGTCATAAAACAAACGATAAATATGAAAAGAAAGAGATTCTATAAAACAATGATAAATATGAAAAGAAAGAGAATTTCATAAAACAATGATAAATATGAAAAGAAAGAGAATTTCATAAAACAATGATTAATATGAAAAGAAAGAGAATGTCATAAAACAATGATAAATATGAAAAGAAAGAGATTCTATCAAACAATGATAAATATGAAAAGAAGAGAATTTCATAAAAACAATGATTAATATGAAAAGAAAGAGAATTCCATAAAACAATGATAAATATGAAAAGAAGAGAATTCCATAACACATTGATAAATATGAAAAGAAAGAGAATTCCATAAAACAAGGATAAATATGAAAAGAAAGAGAATGTCATAAAATAATGATAAATATGAAAAGAAAGAGAAAATTTCATGTTAACATCAGCACCATGATCAACTAGGAATTGGACAATTTCTATCGACATCTTTTGATGGCAATGCTAAGAGGGCATTCATCAATATTGAGAGAAATTCATAAAACAATGATAAATATGAAAAGAAAGAGAATTTTATCAAACAATGATTAATATGAAAAGAAAGAGAAGTCCATAAAACAATGATAAATATGAAAAGAAAGAAAATGTCATAAAGAAAAGATAAATATGAAAAGAAAAGAGAATGTCATAAACAATGATTAATATGAAAAGAAAGAGAATTCCATAAAACAATGATTAATATGAAAAGAAAGAGAATTCTATCAAACAATGATAAATATGAAAAGAAAGAGAATTTCATAAAACAATGATTAATATGAAAAGAAAGAGAATTCTATAAAAAAAATGATAAATATGAAAAGAAAGAGAATTCCATAACACATTGATAAATATGAAAAGAAAGAGAATTCCATAAAACAAGGATAAATATGAAAAGAAAGAGAATGTCATAAAATAATGATAAATATGAAAAGAAAGAGAATAAGTTTCATGTTAACATCAGCACCATGATCAACTAGGAATTGGACAATTTCTATCGACATCTTTTGATGGCAATGCTAAGAGGGCATTCATCAATATTGAGAGAAATTCATAAAAAACAATGATAAAATATGAAAAGAAAGAGAATGTCATAAACAATGATTAATATGAAAAAAAGAGAATTTTATCAAAAATGATTAATATGAAAAGAAAGAGAATTCCATAAAAAATGATAAATATGAAAAGAAAGAAAATGTCATAAAGAAAAGATAAATATGAAAAGAAAGAGAATGTCATAAAACAATGATTAATATGAAAAGAAAGAGAATTCCATAAAAAATGATAAATATGAAAAGAAAGAGAATGTAATAAAACAATGATAAATATGAAAAGAAAGAGAATTTCATAAAACAATGATTAATATGAAAAGAAAGAGAATTCTATAAAACAGATTAATATGAAAAGAAAGAGAATTTCATAAAACATGATTAATATGAAAAGAAGAGATTCTATCAAACAATGATAAATATGAAAAGAAAGAGAATTCCATAACACATTGATAAATATGAAAAAAGAAGAGAATTCCATAAAACAAGATAAATATGAAAAGAAAGAGAATGTCATAAAATAATGATAAATATGAAAAGAAAGAGAATAAGTTTCATGTTAACATCAGCACCATGATCAACTAGGAATTGGACAATTTCTATCGACATCTTTTTGATGGCAATGCTAAGAGGGCATTCATCAATATGAGAGAAATTCATAAAACAATGATAAATATGAAAAGAAAGAGAATGTCATAAAACAATGATTAATATGAAAAGAAAGAGAATGTCATAAAATAATGATAAATATGAAAAGAAAGAGAATAAGTTTCATGTTAACATCAGCACCATGATCAACTAGGAATTGGACAATTTCTATCGACATCTTTTGATGGCAATACTAAGAGGGCATTCATCAATATTGAGAGAAATTCATAAAACAATGATTAATATGAAAAGAAAGAGAATGTTATAAAACAAGGATAAATATGAAAAAAGAAAAAATGTCATAAAGAAAAGATAAATATGAAAAGAAAGAGAATGTCATAAAACAATGATTAATATGAAAAGAAGAGAATTCCATAAAACAATGATAAATATGAAAAGAAAGACAATTATATAAAACAATGATAAATATGAAAAGAAGAGAATTCGATACAACAATGATTATATGAAAAGAAAGAGAATTTCATAAAACAATGATTAATATGAAAGAAAGAGAATTCCATAAAACAATGATTAATATGAAAAGAAAGAGAATTCCATAAAACAATGATAATATGAAAAGAATAGAATTCGATACAACAATGATTAATATGAAAAGAAAGAGAATTCCATAACACATTGATAAATATGAAAAGAAAGAGAATTCCATAAAACAAGGATAAATATGAAAAGAAAGAGAATTCCATAAAACAATGATAAATATGAAAAGAAAGACAATTATATAAAACAATGATAAATATGAAAAGAAAGAGAATTCGATACAACAATGATTAATATGAAAAGAAAGAGAATTTCATAAAACAATGATTAATATGAAAAGAAAGAGAATTCCATAAAACAATGATTAATATGAAAAGAAAGAGAATTCCATAAAACAATGATAAATATGAAAAGAAATAGAATTCGATACAACAATGATTAATATGAAAAGAAAGAGAATTCCATAACACATTGATAAATATGAAAAGAAAGAGAATTCCATAAAACAAGGATAAATATGAAAAGAAAGAGAATGTCATAAAAATAATGATAAATATGAAAAGAAAGAGAATAAGTTTCATGTTAACATCAGCACCATGATCAACTAGGAATTGGACAATTTCTATCGACATCTTTTTGATGGCAATGCTAAGAGGGCATTCATCAATATTGAGAGAAATTCATAAAACAATGATAAATATGAAAAGAAAGAGAATTTCATAAAACAATGATAAATATGAAAAGAAAGAGAATTCTATAAAACAATGATAAATATGAAAAGAAAGAGAATTCTATAAAACAATGATAAATATGAAAAGAAAGAGAATTTTATCAAACAATGATAAATATGAAAAGAAAGAGAATGTCATAAAACAATGATAAATATGGAAAGAAAGAGAATAAGTTTCATGTTAACATCAGCACCATGATCAACTAGGAATTGGACAATTTCTATCGACATCTTTTTGATGCAATACTAAGAGGGCATTCATCAATATTGAGAGAAATTCATAAAACAATGATTAATATGAAAAGAAAGAGAATGTTATAAAACAAGGATAAATATGAAAAGAAAGAAATGTCATAAAGAAAGATAAATATGAAAAGAAAGAGAATGTCATAAAACAATGATTAATATGAAAAGAAAGAGAATTCCATAAAACAATGATAAATATGAAAAGAAAGACAATTATATAAACAATGATAAATATGAAAAGAAAGAGAATTCGATACAACAATGATTAATATGAAAAGAAAGAGAATTTCAATAAAACAATGATTAATATGAAAAGAAAAGAGAATTCCATAAAACAATGATTAATATGAAAAGAAAGAGAATTCCATAAAACAATGATAAATATGAAAGAAAGAGAATTCGATACAACAATGATTAATATGAAAAGAAAGAGAATTCCATAACACATTGATAAATATGAAAAGAAAGAGAATTCCATAAAACAAGGATAAATATGAAAAGAAAGAGAATGTCATAAAATAATGATAAATATGAAAAGAAAGAGAATAAGTTTCATGTTAACATCAGCACCATGATCAACTAGGAATTGGACAATTTCTATCGACATCTTTTTGATGGCAATGCTAAGAGGGCATTCATCAATATTGAGAGAAATTCATAAAACAATGATTAATATGAAAAGAAAGAGAATTTCATAAAACAATGATAAATATGAAAAGAAAGAGAATGTCATAAAACAACGATAAATATGAAAAGAAAGAGAATGTCATAAAACAATGATTAATATGAAAAGAAAGAGAATTTCATAAAACAATGATAAATATGAAAAGAAAGAGAATTTCATAAAAAATGATTAATATGAAAAGAAAGAGAATTCCATAAAACAATGATAAATATGAAAAGAAAGAGATTCTATCAAACAATGCTAAATATGAAAAGAAGAGAATTTCATAAAACAATGATTAATATGAAAAGAAAGAGAATTCTATAAAACAATGATAAATATGAAAAGAAAGAGATTCTATCAAACAATGCTAAATATGAAAAGAAAGAGAATTTCATAAAACAATGATTAATATGAAAAGAAAGAGAATTCTATAAAACAATGATAAATATGAAAAGAAAGAGAATTCGATACAACAATGCTAAATATGAAAAGAAAGAGAATTTCATAAAACAATGATAAATATGAAAAGAAAGAGAATTCCATAAAACAATGATAAATATGAAAAGAAAGAGATTCTATCAAACAATGATAAATATGAAAAGAAAGAGAATTTCATAAAACAATGATAAATATGAAAAGAAAGAGAATTTCATAAAACAATGATAAATATGAAAAGAAAGACAATTATATAAAACAATGATAAATATGAAAAGAAAGAGAATTCGATACAACAATGATTAATATGAAAAGAAAGAGAATTTCATAAAACAATGATTAATATGAAAAGAAAGAGAATTCCATAAAACAATGATTAATATGAAAAGAAAGAGAATTATAAAACAATGATAAATATGAAAGAAAGAGAATTTCATAAAACAATGATTAATATGAAAAGAAAGAGAATTTCATAAAACAATGATTAATATGAAAAGAAAGAGAATTTCATAAAACAATGATTAATATGAAAAGAAAGAGAATTCCATAACACATTGATAAATATGAAAAGAAAGAGAATTCCATAACACATTGATAAATATGAAAAGAAAGAGAATTCCATAAAACAAGGATAAATATGAAAAGAAAGAGAATGTCATAAATAATGATAAATATGAAAAGAAAGAGAATAAGTTTCATGTTAACATCAGCACCATGATCAACTAGGAATTGGACAATTTCTATCGACATCTTTTTGATGGCAATGCTAAGAGGGCATTCATCAATATTGAGAGAAATTCATAAAACAATGATAAATATGAAAAGAAAGAGAATGTCATAAAACAATGATTAATATGAAAAGAAAGAGAATTCCATAAAACAATGATAAATATGAAAAGAAAGAGAATGTAATAAAACAATGATAAATATGAAAAGAAAGAAAATGTCATAAAAAGATAAATATGAAAAGAAAGAGAATGTCATAAAACAATGATTAATATGAAAAGAAAGAGAATTCTATAAAACAATGATAAATATGAAAAGAAAGAGAATTCCATAAAACAATGATTAATATGAAAAGAAAGAGAATTTCATAAAACAATGATAAATATGAAAAGAAAGAGAATGTAATAAAACAATGATAAATATGAAAAGAAAGAGAATTTTATCAAACAATGATAAATATGAAAAGAAAGACAATTATATAAAACAATGATAAATATGAAAAGAAAGAGAATGTCATAAAACAATGATTAATATGAAAAGAAAGAGAATTCCATAAAACAATGATTAATATGAAAAGAAAGAGAATTCCATAAAACAATGATAAATATGAAAAGAAAGAAGATTTCATAACACATTGAATAAATATGAAAAGAAAGAGAATTCCATAAAACAAGGATAAATATGAAAAGAAAGAGAATGTCATAAAATAATGATAAATATGAAAAGAAAGAGAATAATTTCATGTAACATCAGCACCATGATCAACTAGGAATTGGACAATTTCTATCGACATCTTTTGATGGCAATGCTAAGAGGGCATTCATCAATATTGAGAGAAATTCATAAAACAATGATAAATATGAAAAGAAAGAGAATTTCATAAAACAATGATAATATGAAAAGAAAGAGAATGTCATAAAACAAACGATAAATATGAAAAGAAAGAGATTCTATAAAACAATGATAAATATGAAAAGAAAGAGAATTTCATAAAACAATGATAAATATGAAAAGAAAGAGAATTTCATAAAACAATGATTAATATGAAAAGAAAGAGAATGTCATAAAACAATGATAAATATGAAAAGAAAGAGATTCTATCAAACAATGATAAATGAAAAGAAAGAGAATTTCATAAAACAATGATTAATATGAAAAGAAAGAGAATTCCATAAAACAATGATAAATATGAAAAGAAAGAGAAATTCCATAACACATTGATAAATATGAAAAGAAAGAGAATTCCATAAAACAAGGATAAATATGAAAAGAAAGAGAATGTCATAAAATAATGATAAATATGAAAAGAAAGAGAATAAGTTTCATGTTAACATCAGCACCATGATCAACTAGAATTGGACAATTTCTATCGACATCTTTTTGATGGCAATGCTAAGAGGGCATTCATCAATATTGAGAGAATTCATAAAACAATGATAAATATGAAAAGAAAGAGAATGTCATAAAACAATGATTAATATGAAAGAAAAGAATTCCATAAAACAATGATAAATATGAAAAGAAAAAAATGTCATAAAGAAAAGATAAATATGAAAAGAAAGAGAATGTCATAAAACAATGATTAATATGAAAAGAAAGAGAATTCCATAAAACAATGATTAATATGAAAAGAAAGAGAATTCTATCAAACAATGATAATATGAAAAGAAAGAGAATTTCATAAAACAATGATAATATGAAAAGAAAGAGAATTCTATAAAACAATGATAAATATGAAAAGAAAGAGAATTCCATAACACATTGATAAATATGAAAAGAAAGAGAATTCCATAAAACAAGGATAAATATGAAAAGAAAGAGAATTCATAAAATAATGATAAATATGAAAAGAAAGAGAATAAGTTTCATGTTAACATCAGCACCATGATCAATAGGAATTGGACAATTTCTATCGACATCTTTTTGATGCAATGCTAAGAGCATTCATCAATATTGAGAGAAATTCATAAAACAATGATAAATATGAAAAGAAAGAGAATTCATAAAACAATGATAAATATGAAAGAAAGAAAATTCATAAAGAAAAGATAAATATGAAAAGAAAGAGAAGTCATAAAACAATGATTAATATGAAAAGAAAGAGAATTCCATAAAACAATGATTAATATGAAAAGAAAGAGAATTCATAAAACAATGATAAATATGAAAAGAAAGAGAATTCATAAAACAATGATAAATATGAAAAGAAAGAGAATGTAATAAAACAATGATAAATATGAAAAGAAAGAGAATTTCATAAAACAATGATTAATATGAAAAGAAAGAGAATTCTATAAAACAATGATTAATATGAAAAGAAAGAGAATTTCATAAAACAATGATTAATATGAAAAGAAAGAGAATTCATAAAACAATGATAAATATGAAAAGAAAGAGAATTCATAACACATTGATAAATATGAAAAGAAAGAGAATTCCATAAAACAAGGATAAATATGAAAAGAAAGAGAATGTCATAAAATAATGATAAATATGAAAAGAAAGAGAATAAGTTTCATGTTAACATCAGCACCATGATCAACTAGGAATTGGACAATTTCTATCGACATCTTTTGATGGCAATGCTAAGAGGGCATTCATCAATATTGAGAGAAATTCATAAAACAATGATAAATATGAAAAGAAAGAGAATGTCATAAAACAACATGATTAATATGAAAAGAAAAGAATTTTATCAAACAATGATTAATATGAAAAGAAAGAGAATTCCATAAAACAATGATAAATATGAAAAGAAAGAAAATGTCATAAAGAAAAAGATAAATATGAAAAGAAAGAGAATGTCATAAAACAATGATTAATATGAAAAGAAAGAGAATTCCATAAAACAATGATAAATATGAAAAAGAAAGAGAATGTAATAAAACAATGATAAATATGAAAAGAAAGAGAATTTCATAAAACAATGATAATATGAAAAGAAAGAGAATTCTATAAAACAATGATAATATGAAAAGAAAGAGAATTTCATAAAACAATGATTAATATGAAAAGAAAGAGATTCTATCAAACAATGATAAATATGAAAAGAAAGAGAATTCCTTAACACATTGATAAATATGAAAAGAAAGAGAATTCCATAAAACAAGGATAAATATGAAAAGAAAGAGAATGTCATAAAATAATGATAAATATGAAAAGAAAGAGAATAAGTTTCATGTTAACATCAGCACCATGATCAACTAGGAATTGGACAATTTCTATCGACATCTTTTTGATGCAATGCTAAGAGGCATTCATCAATATTGAGAGAAATTCATAAAACAATGATAAATATGAAAAGAAAGAGAATGTCATAAAACAATGATAATATGAAAAGAAAGAGAATGTCATAAAACAATGATAAATATGAAAAGAAAGAGAATAAGTTTCATGTTAACATCAGCACCATGATCAACTAGGAATTGGACAATTTCTATCGACATCTTTTTGATGGCAAATACTAAGAGGCATTCATCAAATATTGAGAGAAATTCATAAAACAATGATTAATATGAAAAGAAAGAGAATGTTATAAAACAAGGATAAATATGAAAAAAAGAAAATGTCATAAAGAAAAAGATAAATATGAGAAAAGAGAATGTCATAAAACACATGATTAATATGAAAAGAAAGAGAATTCCATAAAACAATGATTAATATGAAAAGAAAGAGAATTCCATAAAACAATGATAAATATGAAAAGAAAGAGAATTTCATAACACATTGATAAATATGAAAAGAAAGAGAATTCCATAAAACAAGGATAAATATGAAAAGAAAGAGAATGTCATAAAATAATGATAAATATGAAAAGAAAGAGAATAAGTTTCATGTTAACATCAGCACCATGATCAACTAGGAATTGGACAATTTCTATCGACATCTTTTTGATGGCAATGCTAAGAGGGCATTCATCAATATTGAGAGAAATTCATAAAACAATGATAAATATGAAAAGAAAGAGAATTTCATAAAACAATGATAAATATGAAAAGAAAGAGAATGTCATAAAACAACGATAAATATGAAAAGAAAGAGATTCTATAAAACAATGATAAATATGAAAAGAAAGAGAATTTCATAAAACAATGATAAATATGAAAAGAAAGAGAATTTCATAAAACAATGATTAATATGAAAAGAAAGAGAATGTCATAAAACAATGATAAATATGAAAAGAAAGAGATTCTATCAAACAATGATAAATATGAAAAGAAAGAGAATTTCATAAAACAATGATTAATATGAAAAGAAAGAGAATTCCATAAAACAATGATAAATATGAAAAGAAAGAGAATTCCATAACACATTGATAAATATGAAAAGAAAGAGAATTCCATAAAACAAGGATAAATATGAAAGAAAGAGAATGTCATAAAATAATGATAAATATGAAAAGAAAGAGAATAAGTTTCATGTTAACATCAGCACCATGATCAACTAGGAATTGGACAATTTCTATCGACATCTTTTTGATGGCAATGCTAAGAGGGCATTCATCAATATTGAGAGAAATTCATAAAACAATGATAAATATGAAAAGAAAGAGAATGTCATAAAACAATGATTAATATGAAAAGAAAGAGAATTCCATAAAACAATGATAAATATGAAAAGAAAGAAAATGTCATAAAGAAAAGATAAATATGAAAAGAAAGAGAATGTCATAAAACAATGATTAATATGAAAAGAAAGAGAATTCCATAAAACAATGATTAATATGAAAAGAAAGAGAATTCTATCAAACAATGATAAATATGAAAAGAAGAGAATTTCATAAAACAATGATTAATATGAAAAGAAAGAGAATTCTATAAAACAATGATAAATATGAAAAGAAAGAGAATTCCATAACACATTGATAAATATGAAAAGAAAGAGAATTCCATAAAACAAGGATAAATATGAAAAGAAAGAGAATGTCATAAAATAATGATAAATATGAAAAGAAAGAGAATAAGTTTCATGTTAACATCAGCACCATGATCAACTAGGAATTGGACAATTTCTATCGACATCTTTTTGATGGCAATGCTAAGAGGGCATTCATCAATATTGAGAGAAATTCATAAAACAATGATAAATATGAAAAGAAAGAGAATTCCATAAAACAATGATAAATATGAAAAGAAAGAAAATGTCATAAAGAAAAGATAAATATGAAAAGAAAGAGAATGTCATAAAACAATGATTAATATGAAAAGAAAGAGAATTCCATAAAACAATGATAAATATGAAAAGAAAGAGAATTCCATAAAACAAGGATAAATATGAAAAGAAAGAGAATGTCATAAAATAATGATAAATATGAAAAGAAAGAGAATAAGTTTCATGTTAACATCAGCACCATGATCAACTAGGAATTGGACAATTTCTATCGACATCTTTTTGATGGCAATGCTAAGAGGGCATTCATCAATATTGAGAGAAATTCATAAAACAATGATAAATATGAAAAGAAAGAGAATGTCATAAAACAATGATAATATGAAAAGAAAGAGAATTTTATCAAACAATGATTAATATGAAAAGAAAGAGAATTCCATAAAACAATGATAAATATGAAAGAAAGAAAATGTCATAAAGAAAAGATAAATATGAAAAGAAAGAGAATGTCATAAAACAATGATTAATATGAAAGAAAGAGAATTCCATAAAACAATGATAAATATGAAAAGAAAGAGAATGTAATAAAACAATGATAAATATGAAAAGAGAAAGAATTTCATAAAACAATGATTAATATGAAAAGAAAGAGAATTCTATAAAACAATGATTAATATGAAAAGAAAGAGAATTTCATAAAACAATGATTAATATGAAAAGAAAGAGATTCTATCAAACAATGATAAATATGAAAAGAAAGAGAATTCCTTAACACATTGATAAATATGAAAAGAAAGAGAATTCCATAAAACAAGGATAAATATGAAAAGAAAGAGAATGTCCATAAAATAATGATAAATATGAAAAGAAAGAGAATAAGTTTCATGTTAACATCAGCACCATGATCAACTAGGAATTGGACAATTTCTATCGACATCTTTTTGATGGCAATGCTAAGAGGGCATTCATCAATATTGAGAGAAATTCATAAAACAATGATAAATATGAAAAGAAAGAGAATGTCATAAAACAATGATTAATATGAAAAGAAAGAGAATGTCATAAAATAATGATAAATATGAAAAGAAAGAGAATAAGTTTCATGTTAACATCAGCACCATGATCAACTAGGAATTGGACAATTTCTATCGACATCTTTTGATGGCAATACTAAGAGGGCATTCATCAATATTGAGAGAAATTCATAAAACAATGATTAATATGAAAAGAAAGAGAATGTTATAAAACAAGGATAAATATGAAAAGAAAGAAAATGTCATAAAGAAAAGATAAATATGAAAAGAAAGAGAATGTCATAAAACAATGATTAATATGAAAAGAAAGAGAATTCCATAAAACAATGATAAATATGAAAAGAAAGACAATTATATAAAACAATGATAAATATGAAAAGAAAGAGAATTCGATACAACAATGATTAATATGAAAAGAAAGAGAATTTCATAAAACAATGATTAATATGAAAAGAAAGAGAATTCCATAAAACAATGATTAATATGAAAAGAAAGAGAATTCCATAAAACAATGATAAATATGAAAAGAAATAGAATTCGATACAACAATGATTAATATGAAAAGAAAGAGAATTCCATAACACATTGATAAATATGAAAAGAAAGAGAATTCCATAAAACAAGGATAAATATGAAAAGAAAGAGAATGTCATAAAATAATGATAAATATGAAAAGAAAGAGAATAAGTTTCATGTTAACATCAGCACCATGATCAACTAGGAATTGGACAATTTCTATCGACATCTTTTTGATGGCAATGCTAAGAGGGCATTCATCAATATGAGAGAAATTCATAAAACAATGATTAATATGAAAAGAAAGAGAATGTCATAAAACAATGATTAATATGAAAAGAAAGAGAATGTCATAAAATAATGATAAATATGAAAAGAAAGAAAATGTCATAAAGAAAAGATAAATATGAAAAGAAAGAGAATGTCATAAAACAATGATTAATATGAAAAGAAAGAGAATTCCATAAAACAATGATAAATATGAAAAGAAAGAGAATGTAATAAAACAATGATAAATATGAAAAGAAAGAGAATTTCATAAAACAATGATTAATATGAAAAGAAAGAGAATTCTATAAAACAATGATAAATATGAAAAGAAAGAGATTCTATCAAACAATGCTAAATATGAAAAGAAAGAGAATTTCATAAAACAATGATTAATATGAAAAGAAAGAGAATTCCATAAAACAATGATAAATATGAAAAGAAAGAGAATTTCATAAAACAATGATTAATATGAAAAGAAAGAGAATTCCATAAAACAATGATTAATATGAAAAGAAAGAGAATGTAATAAAACAATGATAAATATGAAAAGAAAGAGATACTATCAAACAATGATAAATATGAAAAGAAAGAGAATTTCATAAAACAATGATAAATATGAAAAGAAAGAGAATTTCATAAAACAATGATAAATATGAAAAGAAAGAGAATTTCATAAAACAATGATAAATATGAAAAGAAAGAGAATTTCATAAAACAATGATTAATATGAAAAGAAAGAGAATTCCATAAAACAATGATAAATATGAAAAGAAAGAGAATTTCATAAAACAATGATTAATATGAAAAGAAAGAGAATTCTATAAAACAATGATAAATATGAAAAGAAAGAGAATTTCATAAAACAATGATTAATATGAAAAGAAAGAGAATTTCATAAAACAATGATTAATATGAAAAGGAAAGAGAATTTCATAAAACAATGATTAATATGAAAAGAAAGAGAATTCCATAAACACATTGATAAATATGAAAAGAAAGAGAATTCCATAACACATTGATAAATATGAAAGAAAGAGAATTCCATAAAACAAGGATAAATATGAAAAGAAAGAGAATGTCATAAAAATAATGATAAATATGAAAAGAAAGAGAATAAGTTTCATGTTAACATCAGCACCATGATCAACTAGGAATTGGACAATTTCTATCGACATCTTTTTGATGGCAATGCTAAGAGGGCATTCATCAATATTGAGAGAAATTCATAAAACAATGATAAATATGAAAGAAAGAGAATGTCATAAAACAATGATTAATATGAAAAGAAAGAGAATTCATAAAACAATGATAAATATGAAAAAGAAAGAGAATGTAATAAAACAATGATAAATATGAAAAGAAAGAAAATGTCATAAAGAAAAGATAAATATGAAAAGAAAGAGAATGTCATAAAACAATGATTAATATGAAAAGAAAGAGAATTCTATAAAACAATGATAATATGAAAAGAAAGAGAATTCCATAAAACAATGATAAATATGAAAAGAAAGAGAATTTCATAAAACAATGATTAATATGAAAAGAAAGAGAATTTCATAAAACAATGATAATATGAAAAGAAAGAGAATGTAATAAAACAATGATAAATATGAAAAGAAAAGAGAGATTTTATCAAACAATGATAAATATGAAAAGAAGGAGAATTTCATAAAACAATGATTAATATGAAAAGAAAGAGAATTCTATCAAACAATGATAAATATGAAAAGAAAGAGAATGTCATAAAACAATGATTAATATGAAAAGAAAGAGAATTCCATAAAACAATGATAAATATGAAAAGAAAGAGAATGTAATAAAACAATGATAAATATGAAAAGAAAGAAAATGTCATAAAGAAAAGATAAATATGAAAAGAAAGAGAATGTCATAAAACAATGATTAATATGAAAAGAAAGAGAATTCTATAAAACAATGATAAATATGAAAAGAAAGAGAATTCTATAAAACAATGATAAATATGAAAAGAAAGAGAATTCCATAAAACAAGGATAAATATGAAAAGAAAGAGAATGTCATAAAATAATGATAAATATGAAAAGAAAGAGAATAAGTTTCATGTTAACATCAGCACCATGATCAACTAGGAATTGGACAATTTCTATCGACATCTTTTTGATGGCAATGCTAAGAGGGCATTCATCAATATTGAGAGAAATTCATAAAACAATGATAAATATGAAAAGAAAGAGAATGTCATAAAACAACGATAAATATGAAAAGAACGAGATTCTATCAAACAATGATAAATATGAAAAGAAAGAGAATTTCATAAAACAATGATTAATATGAAAAGAAAGAGAATTTCATAAAACAATGATAAATATGAAAAGAAAGAGAATTTCATAAAACAATGATTAATATGAAAAGAAAGAGAATTCCATAACACATTGATAAATATGAAAAGAAAGAGAATAAGTTTCATGTTAACATCAGCACCATGATCAACTAGGAATTGGACAATTTCTATCGACATCTTTTTGATGGCAATGCTAAGAGGGCATTCATCAATATTGAGAGAAAATTCATAAAACAGTGATAAATATGAAAAGAAAGAGAATGTCATAAAACAATGATTAATATGAAAAGAAAGAGAATTCCATAAAACATTGATAAATATGAAAAGAAAGAGAATTTCATAAAACAAGGATAAATATGAAAAGAAAGAGAATTTCATAAAACAATGATTAATATGAAAAGAAAGAGAATTTCAAAAAACAATGATTAATATGAAAAGAAAGAGAATTTCATAAAACAATGATAAATATGAAAAGAAATAGAATGTAATAAAACAATGATAAATATGAAAAGAAAGAGAATTTCATAAAACAATGATTAATATGAAAAGAAAGAGAATGTCATAAAACAATGATTAATATGAAAAGAAAGAGAATGTCATAAAATAATGATAAATATGAAAAGAAAGAAAATGTCATAAAGAAAAGATAAATATGAAAAGAAAGAGAATGTCATAAAACAATGATAAATATGAAAAGAAAGAGAATTCCATAAAACAATGATAAATATGAAAAGAAAGAGAATTCCATAACACATTGATAAATATGAAAAGAAAGAGAATTCCATAAAACAAGGATAAATATGAAAAGAAAGAGAATGTCATAAAATAATGATAAATATGAAAAGAAAGAGAATAAGTTTCATGTTAACATCAGCACCATGATCAACTAGGAATTGGACAATTTCTATCGACATCTTTTTGATGGCAATGCTAAGAGGGCATTCATCAATATTGAGAGAAATTCATAAAACAATGATAAATATGAAAAGAAAGAGAATGTCATAAAACAATGATTAATATGAAAAGAAAGAGAATGTAATAAACCAATGATTAATATGAAAAGAAAGAGAATTCCATAAAACAATGATAAATATGAAAAGAAAGAAAATGTCATAAAGAAAAGATAAATATGAAAAGAAAGAGAATGTCATAAAATAATGCTAAATATGAAAAGAAACAGAATTCCATAAAACAATGATTAATATGAAAAGAAAGAGAATGTCATAAAATAATGATAAATATGAAAAGAAAGAGAATAAGTTTCATGTTAACATCAGCACCATGATCAACTAGGAATTGGACAATTTCTATCGACATCTTTTTGATGGCAATACTAAGAGGGCATTCATCAATATTGAGAGAAATTCATAAAACAATGATTAATATGAAAAGAAAGAGAATGTTAAAAAACAAGGATAAATATGAAAAGAAAGAAAATGTCATAAAGAAAAGATAAATATGAAAAGAAAGAGAATGTCATAAAACAATGATTAATATGAAAAGAAAGAGAATTCCATAAAACAATGATAAATATGAAAAGAAAGAGAATGTCATAAAACAACGATAAATATGAAAAGAACGAGATTCTATCAAACAATGATAAATATGAAAAGAAAGAGAATTTCATAAAACAATGATTAATATGAAAAGAAAGAGAATTCCATAAAACAATGATAAATATGAAAAGAAAGAGAATTCCATAACACATTGATAAATATGAAAAGAAAGAGAATTCCATAAAACAAGGATAAATATGAAAAGAAAGAGAATGTCATAAAATAATGATAAATATGAAAAGAAAGAGAATAAGTTTCATGTTAACATCAGCACCATGATCAACTAGGAATTGGACAATTTCTATCGACATCTTTTTGATGGCAATGCTAAGAGGGCATTCATCAATATTGAGAGAAATTCATAAAACAATGATTAATATGAAAAGAAAGAGAATGTCATAAAACAATGATTAATATGAAAAGAAAGAGAATGTCATAAAATAATGATAAATATGAAAAGAAAGAAAATGTCATAAAGAAAAGATAATATGAAAAGAAAGAGAATGTCATAAAACAATGATTAATATGAAAAGAAAGAGAATTCCATAAAACAATGATAAATATGAAAAGAAAGAGAATGTAATAAAACATGATAAATATGAAAAGAAAGAGAATTTCATAAAACAATGATTAATATGAAAAGAAAGAGAATTCTATAAAACAATGATAAATATGAAAAAAAGAGATTCTAAAAACAAAAAAAAAAAAAAGAAATAAAAAAATGATTAATATGAAAAGAAAGAGAAATTCTATAAAACAATGCTAAATATGAAAAGAAAGAGAATTTCATAAAACAATGATTAATATGAAAAGAAAGAGAATTCCATAAAACAATGATTAATATGAAAAGAAAGAGAATTCCATAAAACAATGATAAATATGAAAAGAAAGAGATTCTATCAAACAATGATAAATATGAAAAGAAAGAGAATTTCATAAAACAATGATAAATATGAAAAGAAAGAGAATTTCATAAAACAATGCTAAATATGAAAAGAAAGAGAATTTCATAAAACAATGATAAATATGAAAAGAAAGAGAATTCCATAAAACAATGATTAATATGAAAAGAAAGAGAATTTCATAAACAATGATTAATATGAAAAGAAAGAGAATTCATAAAAACAATGATAAATATGAAAAGAAAGAGAATTTCATAAAAATATGATAAATATGAAAAGAAAGAGAATTTCATAAAACAATGAATAAATATGAAAAGAAAGAGAATTTCATAAAAAATGATTAATATGAAAAGAAAGAGAATTTCATAAAACAATGATTAATATGAAAAGAAAGAGAATTCCATAACACATTGATAAATATGAAAAGAAAGAGAATTCCATAAACACATTGATAAATATGAAAAGAAAGAGAATTCCATAAAACAATGATTAATATGAAAAGAAAGAGAATGTCATAAAATAATGATAAATATGAAAAGAAAGAGAATAAGTTTCATGTTAACATCAGCACCATGATCAACTAGGAATTGGACAATTTCTATCGACATCTTTTTGATGGCAATGCTAAGAGGGCATTCATCAATATTGAGAGAAATTCATAAACAATGATAAATATGAAAAGAAAGAGAAATGTCATAAAAAGATGATTAAATGAAAAGAAAGAGAATTCATAAAACAATGATAAATATGAAAAGAAAGAGAATTCATAAAACAATGATAATATGAAAAGAAAGAGAATTCCATAAAACAATGATAAATATGAAAAGAAAGAGAATTCATAAAACAATGATAAATATGAAAAGAAAGAGAATTTCATAAAACAATGATTAATATGAAAAGAAAGAGAATTATAAAACAATGATAAATATGAAAAGAAAGAGAATTTTAAAACAATGATAATATGAAAAGAAGGAGAATTTCATTAAAACAATGATTAATATGAAAAGAAAGAGAATTCATAAAACAATGATAAATATGAAAAGAAAGAGAATTCCATAAAACAATGATAAATATGAAAAAAGAGAATGTCATAAAATAATGATAAATATGAAAAGAAAGAGATTAAGTTTCATGTTAACATCAGCACCATGATCAACTAGGAATTGGACCAATTTCTATCGAATCTTTTTGATGCAATGCTAAGAGGGCATTCATCAATATTGAGAGAAATTCATAAAACAATGATTAATATGAAAAGAAAGAGAATGTCATAAAACAATGATAAATATGAAAAGAAAGAGAATGTCATAAAACAACGATAAATATGAAAAGAAAGAGATTCTATAAAACAATGATTAATATGAAAAGAAAGAGAATTTCATAAAACAATGCTAAATATGAAAAGAAAGAGAATTTCATAAAACAATGATAAATATGAAAAGAAAGAGAATTCTATCAAACAATGATAAATATGAAAAGAAAGAGAAATTCATAAAACAATGATTAATATGAAAAGAAAGAGAATTTCATAAAACAATGATAAATATGAAAAGAAAGAGAATGTAATAAAAACAATGATAAATATGAAAAGAAAGAAATGTCATAAAGAAAAGATAAATATGAAAAGAAAGAGAATGTCATAAAACAATGATTAATATGAAAAGAAAGAGAATTCTATAAAACAATGATAAATATGAAAAGAAAGAGAATTCCATAACACATTGATAAATATGAAAAGAAAGAGAATTCCATAAAACAAGGATAAATATGAAAAGAAAGAGAATGTCATAAAATAATGATAAATATGAAAAGAAAGAGAATAAGTTTCATGTTAACATCAGCACCATGATCAACTAGGAATTGGACAATTTCTATCGACATCTTTTTGATGGCAATGCTAAGAGGGCATTCATCAATATTGAGAGAAATTCATAAAACAATGATAAATATGAAAAGAAAGAGAATGTCATAAAACAACGATAAATATGAAAAGAAAGAGATTCTTTCAAACAATGATAAATATGAAAAGAAAGAGAATTTCATAAAACAATGATTAATATGAAAAGAAAGAGAATTCTATAAAACAATGATAAATATGAAAAGAAAGAGAATGTAATAAAACAATGATAAATATGAAAAGAAAGAGAATTCCATAACACATTGATAAATATGAAAAGAAAGAGAATTCCATAACACATTGATAAATATGAAAAGAAAGAGAATAAGTTTCATGTTAACATCAGCACCATGATCAACTAGGAATTGGACAATTTCTATCGACATCTTTTTGATGCAATGCTAAGAGGCATTCATCAATATTGAGAGAAATTCATAAAACAATGATTAATATGAAAAGAAAGAGAATGTCATAAAACAATGATTAATATGAAAAGAAAGAGAATTCCATAAAACAATGATAAATATGAAAAGAAAGACAATTATATAAAACAATGATAAATATGAAAAGAAAGAGAATTTCATAAACAATGATTAATATGAAAAGAAAGAGAATTTCATAAAACAATGATTAATATGAAAAGAAAGAGAATTCCATAAAACAATGATAAATATGAAAAGAAAGAGAATGTCATAAAATAATGATAAATATGAAAAGAAAGAGAATAAGTTTCATGTTAACATCAGCACCATGATCAACTAGGAATTGGACAATTTCTATCGACATCTTTTTGATGGCAATGCTAAGAGGGCATTCATCAATATTGAGAGAAATTCATAAAACAATGATTAATATGAAAAGAAAGAGAATGTCATAAAACAATGATAAATATGAAAAGAAAGAGAATGTCATAAAACAACGATAAATATGAAAAGAAAGAGATTCTATAAAACAATGATTAATATGAAAAGAAAGAGAATTTCATAAAACAATGATAAATATGAAAAGAAAGAGAATTTCATAAAACAATGATTAATATGAAAAGAAAGAGAATGTCATAAAACAATGATAAATATGAAAAGAAAGAGATTCTATCAAACAATGATAAATATGAAAAGAAAGAGAATTTCATAAAACAATGATTAATATGAAAAGAAAGAGAATTCCATAAAACAATGATAAATATGAAAAGAAAGAGAATTCCATAACACATTGATAAATATGAAAAGAAAGAGAATTCCATAAAACAAGGATAAATATGAAAAGAAAGAGAATGTCATAAAATAATGATAAATATGAAAAGAAAGAGAATAAGTTTCATGTTAACATCAGCACCATGATCAACTAGGAATTGGACAATTTCTATCGACATCTTTTTGATGGCAATGCTAAGAGGGCATTCATCAATATTGAGAGAAATTCATAAAACAATGATAAATATGAAAGAAAGAGAATGTCATAAAACAATGATTAATATGAAAAGAAAGAGAATTTTATCAAACAATGATTAATATGAAAAGAAAGAGAATTCCATAAAACAATGATAAATATGAAAAGAAAGAAAATGTCATAAAGAAAAGATAAATATGAAAAGAAAGAGAATGTCATAAAACAATGATTAATATGAAAAGAAAGAGAATTCCATAAAACAATGATTAATATGAAAAGAAAGAGAATTCTATCAAACAATGATAAATATGAAAAGAAAGAGAATTTCATAAAACAATGATTAATATGAAAAGAAAGAGAATTCTATAAAACAATGATAAATATGAAAAGAAAGAGAATTCCATAACACATTGATAAATATGAAAAGAAAGAGAATTCCATAAAACAAGGATAAATATGAAAAGAAAGAGAATGTCATAAAATAATGATAAATATGAAAAGAAAGAGAATAAGTTTCATGTTAACATCAGCACCATGATCAACTAGGAATTGGACAATTTCTATCGACATCTTTTTGATGGCAATGCTAAGAGGGCATTCATCAATATTGAGAGAAATTCATAAAACAATGATAAATATGAAAAGAAAGAGAATGTCATAAAACAATGATTAATATGAAAAGAAAGAGAATTTTATCAAACAATGATTAATATGAAAAGAAAGAGAATTCCATAAAACAATGATAAATATGAAAAGAAAGAAAATGTCATAAAGAAAAGATAAATATGAAAAGAAAGAGAATGTCATAAAACAATGATTAATATGAAAAGAAAGAGAATTCCATAAAACAATGATAAATATGAAAAGAAAGAGAATGTAATAAAACAATGATAAATATGAAAAGAAAGAGAATTTCATAAAACAATGATTAATATGAAAAGAAAGAGAATTCTATAAAACAATGATTAATATGAAAAGAAAGAGAATTTCATAAAACAATGATTAATATGAAAAGAAAGAGATTCTATCAAACAATGATAAATATGAAAAGAAAGAGAATTTCATAACACATTGATAAATATGAAAAGAAAGAGAATTCCATAAAACAAGGATAAATATGAAAAGAAAGAGAATGTCATAAAATAATGATAAATATGAAAAGAAAGAGAATAAGTTTCATGTTAACATCAGCACCATGATCAACTAGGAATTGGACAATTTCTATCGACATCTTTTTGATGGCAATGCTAAGAGGGCATTCATCAATATTGAGAGAAATTCATAAAACAATGATAAATATGAAAAGAAAGAGAATGTCATAAAACAATGATTAATATGAAAAGAAAGAGAATGTCATAAAATAATGATAAATATGAAAAGAAAGAGAATAAGTTTCATGTTAACATCAGCACCATGATCAACTAGGAATTGGACAATTTCTATCGACATCTTTTTGATGGCAATACTAAGAGGGCATTCATCAATATTGAGAGAAATTCATAAAACAATGATTAATATGAAAAGAAAGAGAATGTTATAAAACAAGGATAAATATGAAAAGAAAGAAAATGTCATAAAGAAAAGATAAATATGAAAAGAAAGAGAATGTCATAAAACAATGATTAATATGAAAAGAAAGAGAATTCCATAAAACAATGATAAATATGAAAAGAAAGACAATTATATAAAACAATGATAAATATGAAAAGAAAGAGAATTTCATAAAACAATGATTAATATGAAAAGAAAGAGAATTTCATAAAACAATGATTAATATGAAAAGAAAGAGAATTCCATAAAACAATGATTAATATGAAAAGAAAGAGAATTCCATAAAACAATGATAAATATGAAAAGAAATAGAATTCGATACAACAATGATTAATATGAAAAGAAAGAGAATTCCATAACACATTGATAAATATGAAAAGAAAGAGAATTCCATAAAACAAGGATAAATATGAAAAGAAAGAGAATGTCATAAAATAATGATAAATATGAAAAGAAAGAGAATAAGTTTCATGTTAACATCAGCACCATGATCAACTAGGAATTGGACAATTTCTATCGACATCTTTTTGATGGCAATGCTAAGAGGGCATTCATCAATATTGAGAGAAATTCATAAAACAATGATTAATATGAAAAGAAAGAGAATGTCATAAAACAATGATTAATATGAAAAGAAAGAGAATGTCATAAAATAATGATAAATATGAAAAGAAAGAAAATGTCATAAAGAAAAGATAAATATGAAAAGAAAGAGAATGTCATAAAACAATGATTAATATGAAAAGAAAGAGAATTCCATAAAACAATGATAAATATGAAAAGAAAGAGAATGTAATAAAACAATGATAAATATGAAAAGAAAGAGAATTCATAAAACAATGATTAATATGAAAAGAAAGAGAATTCTATAAAACAATGATAAATATGAAAGAAAGAGATTCTATCAAACAATGCTAAATATAAAAGAAAGAGATTTCATAAAAACAATGATTAATATGAAAAGAAAGAGAATTCTATAAAACAATGATAAATATGAAAAGAAAGAGAATTCGATACAACAATGCTAAATATGAAAAGAAAGAGAATTTCATAAAACAATGATAAATATGAAAGAAAGAGAATGTCATAAAACAATGATAAATATGAAAAGAAAGAGATTCTATCAAACAATGATAAATATGAAAAGAAAGAGAATTCATAAAACAATGATAAATATGAAAAGAAAGAGAATTCATAAAACAATGCTAAATATGAAAAGAAAGAGAATTTCATAAAACAATGATTAATATGAAAAGAAAGAGAATTCCATAAAACAATGATAAATATGAAAAGAAAGAGAATTTCATAAAACAATGATTAATATGAAAAGAAAGAGAATTTCATAAAACAATGATTAATATGAAAAGAAAGAGAATTCTATAAAACAATGATAAATATGAAAAGAAAGAGAATTTCATAAAACAATGATTAATATGAAAAGAAAGAGAATTTCATAAAACAATGATTAATATGAAAGAAAGAGAATTCAAAAACAATGATTAATATGAAAAGAAAGAGAATTCCATAACACATGATAAATATGAAAAGAAAGAGAATTCCATAACACATTGATAAATATGAAAAGAAAGAGAATTCCATAAAACAAGGATAAATATGAAAAGAAAGAGAATGTCATAAAATAATGATAAATATGAAAAGAAAGAGAATAAGTTTCATGTTAACATCAGCACCATGATCAACTAGGAATTGGACAATTTCTATCGACATCTTTTTGATGGCAATGCTAAGAGGGCATTCATCAATATTGAGAGAAATTCATAAAACATGATAAATATGAAAAGAAAGAGAATTCATAAAACAATGATTAATATGAAAAGAAAGAGAATTCATAAAACAATGATAAATATGAAAAGAAAGAGAATGTAATAAAACAATGATAAATATGAAAAGAAAGAAAAATGTATAAAAAAAGATAAATATGAAAAGAAAGAGAATTCATAAAACAATGATTAATATGAAAAGAAAGAGAATTCATAAAACAATGATAAATATGAAAAGAAAGAGAATTCATAAAACAATGATAAATATGAAAAGAAAGAGAATTCATAAAACAATGATAATATGAAAAGAAAGAGAATTTCATAAAACAATGATAAATATGAAAAGAAAGAGAATTCATAAAACAATGATAAATATGAAAAGAAAGAGAATTTATCAAACAATGATAAATATGAAAAGGAGAATTCATAAAACAATGATTAATATGAAAAGAAAGAGAATTCATCAAACAATGATAAATATGAAAAGAAAGAGAATGTCATAAAACAATGATAATATGAAAAGAAAGAGAATTCATAAAACAATGATAAATATGAAAAGAAAGAGAATTTCATAAAACAATGATAAATATGAAAAGAAAGAGAATTTATCAAACAATGATAAATATGAAAAGAAAGAGAATTTCATAAAACAATGATTAATATGAAAAGAAAGAGAATTCTATCAAACAATGATAAATATGAAAAGAAAGAGAATGTCATAAAAACAATGATTAATATGAAAAGAAAGAGAATTCATAAAACAATGATAAATATGAAAAGAAAGAGAATGTAATAAAACAATGATAAATATGAAAAGAAAGAAATGTCATAAAAAAAGATAAATATGAAAAGAAAGAGAATGTCATAAAACAATGATTAATATGAAAAGAAAGAGAATTCTATAAAACAATGATAAATATGAAAAGAAAGAGAATTCATAAAACAATGATAAATATGAAAAGAAAGAGAATTCCATAAAACAAGGATAAATATGAAAAGAAAGAGAATGTCATAAAATAATGATAAATATGAAAAGAAAGAGAAGTTTCATGTTAAATCAATGATCAACTAGGAATTGGACAATTTCTATCGACATCTTTTGATGGCCATGCTAAAGGGATTCATCAATATGAGAGAAATTCATAAAACAATGATTAATATGAAAAGAAAGAGAATTCATAAAACAACGATAATATGAAAAGAAAGAGATTCTATAAAACAATGATAAATATGAAAAGAAAGAGAATTTCATAAAACAATGATTAATATGAAAAGAAAGAGAATTTCATAAAACAATGATAAATATGAAAAGAAAGAGAATTTCCATAAAACAATGATTAAATATGAAAAGAAAGAGAATTCCATAAAACAATGATAAATATGAAAAGAAAGAGAATAAGTTTCATGTTAACATCAGCACCATGATCAACTAGGAATTGGACAATTTCTATCGACATCTTTTTGATGGCAATGCTAAGAGGGCATTCATCAATATTGAGAGAAATTCATAAAACAGTGATAAATATGAAAAGAAAGAGAATGTCATAAAACAATGATTAATATGAAAAGAAAGAGAATTCCATAAAACATTGATAAATATGAAAAGAAAGAGAATTTCATAAAACAATGATAAATATGAAAAGAAAGAGAATTTCATAAAACAATGATTAATATGAAAAGAAAGAGAATTTCAAAAAACAATGATTAATATGAAAAGAAAGAGAATTTCATAAAACAATGATAAATATGAAAAGAAATAGAATTCGATACAACAATGCTAAATATGAAAAGAAAGAGAATTCCATAAAACAATGATAAATATGAAAAGAAAGAGAATTTCATAAAACAATGATTAATATGAAAAGAAAGAGAATTCCATAACACATTGATAAATATGAAAAGAAAGAGAATTCCATAACACATTGATAAATATGAAAAGAAAGAGAATTCCATAAAACAAGGATAAATATGAAAAGAAAGAGAATGTCATAAAATAATGATAAATATGAAAAGAAAGAGAATAAGTTTCATGTTAACATCAGCACCATGATCAACTAGGAATTGGACAATTTCTATCGACATCTTTTTGATGGCAATGCTAAGAGGGCATTCATCAATATTGAGAGAAATTCATAAAACAGTGATAAATATGAAAAGAAAGAGAATGTCATAAAACAATGATTAATATGAAAAGAAAGAGAATTCCATAAAACAATGATAAATATGAAAAGAAAGAGAATGTAATAAAACAATGATAAATATGAAAAGAAAGAAAATGTCATAAAGAAAAGATAAATATGAAAAGAAAGAGAATGTCATAAAACAATGATTAATATGAAAAGAAAGAGAATTCTATAAAACAATGATAAATATGAAAAGAAAGAGAATTCCATAAAACAATGATAAATATGAAAAGAAAGAGAATTTCATAAAACAATGATTAATATGAAAAGAAAGAGAATTTCATAAAACAATGATAAATATGAAAAGAAAGAGAATGTAATAAAACAATGATAAATATGAAAAGAAAGAGAATTTTATCAAACAATGATAAATATGAAAAGAAGGAGAATTTCATAAAACAATGATAAATATGAAAAGAAAGAGAATTCCATAAAACAATGATAAATATGAAAAGAAAGAGAATTTCATAAAACAATGATTAATATGAAAAGAAAGAGAATTTCATAAAACAATGATAAATATGAAAAGAAAGAGAATGTAATAAAACAATGATAAATATGAAAAGAAAGAGAATTTTATCAAACAATGATAAATATGAAAAGAAGGAGAATTTCATAAAACAATGATTAATATGAAAAGAAAGAGAATTCTATCAAACAATGATAAATATGAAAAGAAAGAGAATGTCATAAAACAATGATTAATATGAAAAGAAAGAGAATTCCATAAAACAATGATAAATATGAAAGAAAGAGAATTGTAATAAAACAATGATAAATATGAAAAGAAAGAAAATGTCATAAAGAAAAGATAAATATGAAAAGAAAGAGAATGTCAAAACAATGATTAATATGAAAAGAAAGAGAATTCTATAAAACAATGATAAATATGAAAAGAAAGAGAATTCTATAAAACAATGATAAATATGAAAAGAAAGAGAATTCCATAAAACAAGGATAAATATGAAAAGAAAGAGAATGTCATAAAATAATGATAAATATGAAAAGAAAGAGAATAAGTTTCATGTTAACATCAGCACCATGATCAACTAGGAATTGGACAATTTCTATCGACATCTTTTTGATGGCCATGCTAAGAGGGCATTCATCAATATTGAGAGAAATTCATAAAACAATGATTAATATGAAAAGAAAGAGAATGTCATAAAACAACGATAAATATGAAAAGAAAGAGATTCTATCAAACAATGATAAATATGAAAAGAAAGAGAATTTCATAAAACAATGATTAATATGAAAAGAAAGAGAATTTCATAAAACAATGATAATATGAAAAGAAAGAGAATTTCATAAAACAATGATTAATATGAAAGAAAGAGAATTCATAAAACAATGATAAATATGAAAAGAAAGAGAGATAAGTTTATGTTACAACAGCACCATGATCAACTAGGAATTGACAATTTCTATCGACATCTTTTTGATGCAATGCTAGAGAGCATTCATCAATATTGAGAGAAATTCATAAAACAGTGATAAATATGAAAAGAAAGAGAATGTCATAAAACAATGATAAATATGAAAAGAAAGAGAATTCCATAAAACATTGATAAATATGAAAAGAAAGAGAATTTCAATAAACAATGATAAATATGAAAAGAAAGAGAATTTCAATAAAACAATGATTAATATGAAAAGAAAGAGAATTTCATAAAAACAGATTAATATAAAAGAAAGAGAATTCATAAAACAATGATAAATATGAAAAGAAATAGAATTCGATACAACAATGCTAAATATGAAAAAGAAAGAGAATTCATAAAACAATGATATTAATATGAAAAGAAAGAGAATTCCATAAAACAATGATAAATATGAAAAGAAGAGAATTCCATAACACATTGATAAATATGAAAAGAAAGAGAATTCCATAAAACAAGGATAAATATGAAAAGAAAGAGAATGTCATAAAATAATGATAAATATGAAAAGAAAGAGAATAAGTTTCATGTTAACATCAGCACCATGATCAACTAGGAATTGGACAATTTCTATCGACATCTTTTTGATGGCAATGCTAAGAGGGCATTCATCAATATTGAGAGAAATTCATAAAACAATGATAAATATGAAAAGAAAGAGAATGTCATAAAACAATGATTAATATGAAAAGAAAGAGAATTTTATCAAACAATGATTAATATGAAAAGAAAGAAAATGTCATAAAGAAAAGATAAATATGAAAAGAAAGAGAATGTCATAAAACAATGATTAATATGAAAAGAAAGAGAATTCCATAAAACAATGATAAATATGAAAAGAAAGAGAATGTAATAAAACAATGATAAAATATGAAAAGAAAGAGAATTTCATAAAACAATGATTAATATGAAAAGAAAGAGAATTTTATCAAACAATGCTAAATATGAAAAGAAAGAGAATTTCATAAAACAATGATTAATATGAAAAGAAAGAGAATTCTATAAAACAATGATAAATATGAAAAGAAAGAGAATTTCATAAAACAATGATTAATATGAAAAGAAAGAGAATTCTATAAAACAATGATAAATATGAAAAGAAAGAGAATTCCATAACACATTGATAAATATGAAAAGAAAGAGAATTCCATAAAACAAGGATAAATATGAAAAGAAAGAGAATGTCATAAAATAATGATTAATATGAAAAGAAAGAGAATTCTATAAAACAATGTTAAATATGAAAAGAAAGAGAATTTTATCAAACAATGCTAAATATGAAAAGAAAGAGAATTTCATAAAACAATGCTAAATATGAAAAGAAAGAGAATTTCATAAAACAATGATTAATATGAAAAGAAAGAGAATTTCATAAAACAATGATTAATATGAAAAGAAAGAGAATTTCATAACACATTGATAAATATGAAAAGAAAGAGAATTCCATAAAACAAGGATAAATATGAAAAGAAAGAGAATGTCATAAAATAATGATAAATATGAAAAGAAAGAGAATAAGTTTCATGTTAACATCAGCACCATGATCAACTAGGAATTGGACAATTTCTATCGACATCTTTTTGATGGCAATGCTAAGAGGGCATTCATCAATATTGAGAGAAATTCATAAAACAATGATAAATATGAAAAGAAAGAGAATGTCATAAAACAATGATTAATATGAAAAGAAAGAGAATTTTATCAAACAATGATAAATATGAAAAGAAAGAGAATGTAATAAAACAATGATAAATATGAAAAGAAATAGAATGTAATAAAACAATGATAAATATGAAAAGAAAGAGAATTCCATAAAACAATGATAAATATGAAAAGAAAGAGAATTCTATAAAACAATGATAAATATGAAAAGAAAGAGAATTTCATAAAACAATGATTAATATGAAAAGAAAGAGAATTTTATCAAACAATGCTAAATATGAAAAGAAAGAGAATTTCATAAAACAATGATTAATATGAAAAGAAAGAGAATTCTATAAAACAATGATAAATATGAAAAGAAAGAGAATTTCATAAAACAATGATTAATATGAAAAGAAGAGAATTCTATAAAACAATGATAAATATGAAAAGAAAGAGAATTCCATAACACATTGATAAATATGAAAAGAAAGAGAATTCCATAAAACAAGGATAAATATGAAAAGAAGAGAAATGTCATAAAATAATGATTAATATGAAAAGAAAGAGAATTCTATAAAACAATGTTAAATATGAAAGAAAGAGATTTTATCAAACAATGCTAAATATGAAAAGAAAGAGAATTTCATAAAACAATGCTAAATATGAAAAGAAAGAGAATTTCATAAAACAATGATTAATATGAAAAGAAAGAGAATTTCATAAAACAATGATTAATATGAAAAGAAAGAGAATTTCATAACACATTGATAAATATGAAAAGAAAGAGAATTCCATAAAACAAGGATAAATATGAAAAGAAAGAGAATGTCATAAAATAATGATAAATATGAAAAGAAAGAGAATAAGTTTCATGTTAACATCAGCACCATGATCAACTAGGAATTGGACAATTTCTATCGACATCTTTTTGATGGCAATGCTAAGAGGGCATTCATCAATATTGAGAGAAATTCATAAAACAATGATGAAATATGAAAGGAAAAAAGAAGGAGAATGTCATAAACAATGTTAATATGAAAAGAAAGAGAATTATAAACAATGATAATATGAAAAGAAAGAGAATGTTCATAAAACAATGATAAATATGAAAAGAAAGAAATTTCATAAAAACAATAAATATGAAAAGAAAGAGAATTCATAAAACAAGGATAAATATGAAAAGAAAGAGAATTCATAAAAAAATGATAAATATGAAAGAAAGAGAATTCATAACACATTGATAAATATGAAAAGAAAGAGAATTCCATAAAACAAGGATAAATATGAAAAGAAAGAGAATGTCATAAAATAATGATAAATATGAAAAGAAAGAGAATTTCCATAAAACAATGATAAATATGAAAAGAAAGAGAATTCATAACACATTGATAAATATGAAAAGAAAGAGAATTCCATAAAACAAGGATAAATATGAAAAGAAAGAGAATGTCATAAAATAATGATAAATATGAAAAGAAAGAGAATAAGTTTCATGTTAACATCAGCACCATGATCAACTAGGAATTGGACAATTTCTATCGACATCTTTTTGATGGCAATGCTAAGAGGGCATTCATCAATATTGAGAGAAATTCATAAAACAATGATAAATATGAAAAGAAAGAGAATGTCATAAAACAATGATAAATATGAAAAGAAAGAGAATTATATCAAACAATGATAAATATGAAAAGAAAGAGAATTTCATAAAACAATGATAAATATGAAAAGAAAGAGAATTTCATAAAACAATGATTAATATGAAAAGAAATAGAATGTAATAAACAATGATAAATATGAAAAGAAAGAGAATGTAATAAAACAATGATAAATATGAAAAGAAAGAAAATGTCATAAAGAAAAGATAAATATGAAAAGAAAGAGAATGTCATAAAACAATGATTAATATGAAAAGAAAGAGAATTCTATAAAACAATGATAAATATGAAAAGAAAGAGAATTCTATAAAACAGTGATAAATATGAAAAGAAATAGAATGTAATAAAACAATGATAAATATGAAAAGAAAGAGAATAAGTTTCATGTTAACATCAGCACCATGATCAACTAGGAATTGGACAATTTCTATCGACATCTTTTTGATGGCAATGCTAAGAGGGCATTCATCAATATTGAGAGAAATTCATAAAACAATGATAAATATGAAAAGAAAGAGAATGTCATAAAACAACGATAAATATGAAAAGAAAGAGATTCTATCAAACAATGATAAAATACGAAAAGAAAGAGAATTTCATAAAACAATGATTAATATGAAAAGAAAGAGAATTTCATAAAACAATGATAAATATGAAAAGAAAGAGAATTTCATAAAAACAATGATTAATATGAAAAGAAAGAGAATTTCATAAAACAATGATAAATATGAAAAGAAAGAGAATTTCATAAAACAATGATAAATATGAAAAATAGAATTCGATACAACAATGCTAAATATGAAAAGAAGAGAATTTCATAAAACAATGATTAATATGAAAAGAAAGAGAATTCCATAAAACAATGATTAATATGAAAAGAAAGAGAATTTCATAAAACAATGATAAATATGAAAAGAAAGAGAATTCCATAAAACAAGGATAAATATGAAAAGAAAGAGAATGTCATAAAATAATGATAAATATGAAAAGAAAGAGAATAAGTTTCATGTTAACATCAGCACCATGATCAACTAGGAATTGGACAATTTCTATCGACATCTTTTTGATGGCAATGCTAAGAGGGCATTCATCAATATTGAGAGAAATTCATAAAACAATGATAAATATGAAAAGAAAGAGAATTCCATAAAACAATGATTAATATGAAAAGAAAGAGAATTCCATAAAATAATGATAAATATGAAAAGAAAGAGAATAAGTTTCATGTTAACATCAGCACATGATCAACTAGGAATTGGACAATTTCTATCGACATCTTTTTGATGGCAATACTAAGAGGGCATTCATCAATATTGAGAGAAATTCATAAAACAATGATTAATATGAAAAGAAAGAGAATGTTATAAAACAAGGATAAATATGAAAAGAAAGAAAATGTCATAAAGAAAAGATAAATATGAAAAGAAAGAGAATGTCATAAAACAATGATTAATATGAAAAGAAAGAGAATTTCATAAAACAAGGATAAATATGAAAAGAAAGAGAATGTCATAAAATAATGATAAATATGAAAAGAAAGAGAATTCTATAAAACAATGATAAATATGAAAAGAAAGAGAATTCCATAACACATTGATAAATATGAAAAGAAAGAGAATTCCATAAAACAAGGATAAATATGAAAAGAAAGAGAATGTCATAAAATAATGATAAATATGAAAAGAAAGAGAATAAGTTTCATGTTAACATCAGCACCATGATCAACTAGGAATTGGACAATTTCTATCGACATCTTTTTGATGGCAATGCTAAGAGGGCATTCATCAATATTGAGAGAAATTCATAAAACAATGATAAATATGAAAAGAAAGAGAATGTCATAAAACAATGATTAATATGAAAAAAAGAGAATTCTATAAAACAATGAAAAATATGAAAAGAAAGAGAATTCTATAAAACAGTGATAAATATGAAAGAAATAGAATGTAATAAAACAATGAATAAATTGAAAAGAAAGAGAATAAGTTTCATGTTAACATCAGCCATGATCAACTAGGAATTGGACAATTTCTATCGACATCTTTTTGATGGCAATGCTAAGAGGCATTCATCAATATTGAGAGAAATTCATAAACAGTGATAAATATGAAAAGAAAGAGAATGTCATAAAACAGATGATTAATATGAAAAGAAGAGAATTCCATAAAACATTGATAAATATGAAAAGAAGAGAATTTCATAAAAACAATGATAAATATGAAAAGAAAGAGAATTTCATAAAACAATGATTAATATGAAAAGAAAGAGAATTTTCAAAAAACAATGATTAATATGAAAAAGAAGAGAATTTCATAAAACAATGATAAATATGAAAAGAAATAGAATTCGATACAACAATGCTAAATATGAAAAGAAAGAGAATTTCATAAAAACAATGATTAATATGAAAAGAAAGAGAATTCCATAAAACAATGATAAATATGAAAAGAAAGAGAATTCCATAACACATTGATAAAATATGAAAGAAAGAGATTCCATAAAACAAGGATAAATATGAAAAGAAAGAGAATGTCATAAAATAATGATAAATATGAAAAAAGAAGAGAATAAGTTTCATGTTAACATCAGCACCATGATCAACTAGGAATTGGACAATTTTCTATCGACATCTTTTTGATGGCAATGCTAAGAGGGCATTCATCAATATTGAGAGAAATTCATAAAACAATGATAAATATGAAAAGAAAAGAGAATTTCATAAAACAACGATAAATATGAAAAGAAAGAGATTCTATCAAACAATGATAAATATGAAAAGAAAGAGAATTTCATAAAAACAATGATTAATATGAAAAGAAAGAGAATTTCATAAAACAATGATAAATATGAAAAGAAAGAGAATTTCATAAAACAATGATAAATATGAAAAGAAAGAGAATGTCATAAAATAATGATTAATATGAAAAGAAAGAGAATTCTATAAACAATGTTAAATATGAAAAGAAAGAGAATTTTATCAAAAATGCTAAATATGAAAAGAAAGAGAATTTCATAAAACAATGCTAAATATGAAAAGAAAGAGAATTCTATCAAACAATGATAAATATGAAAAGAAAGAGAATTTCATAAAACAGATTAATATGAAAAGAAAGAGAATTTCATAACACATTGATAAATATGAAAAGAAAGAGAATTCCATTAAAAAAGGATAAATATGAAAAGAAAGAGAATGTCATAAACAATGATAAATATGAAAAGAAAGAGAATAAGTTTCATGTTAACATCAGCACCATGATCAACTAGGAATTGACAATTTCTATCGACATCTTTTTGATGGCAATGCTAAGAGGGCATTCATCAATATTGAGAGAAATTCATAAAACAGTGATAAATATGAAAAGAAAGAGAATGTCATAAAACAATGATTAATATGAAAAGAAAGAGAATTCCATAAAACATGATAAATATGAAAAGAAAGAGAATTATAAAACAATGATAAATATGAAAAGAAAGAGAATTCATAAAACAATGATTAATATGAAAAGAAAGAGAATTTCAAAAACAATGATTAATATGAAAAGAAAGAGAATTTCATAAAACAATGAAAATATGAAAAAGAAATAGAATTCGATACAAACAATGCTAAATATGAAAAGAAAGAGAATTTCATAAAACAATGATAAATATGAAAAGAAGAGAATTCCATCAAAACAATGATAAATATGAAAAAGAAAGAGAATTCATAACACATTGATAAATATGAAAAGAAAGAGAATTCCATAAAACAAGGATAAATATGAAAGAAAGAGAATGTCATAAAATAATGATAAATATGAAAAGAAAGAGAATAAGTTCATGTTAAACATCAGCACCATGATCAACTAGGAATTGGACAATTTCTATCGACATCTTTTTGATGGCAATGCTAAGAGGGCATTCATCAATATTGAGAGAAATTCATAAAACAATGATAAATATGAAAAGAAAGAGAATTCATAAAACAATGATAATATGAAAAGAAAGAGAATGTAATAAAACAATGATTAATATGAAAAGAAAGAGAATTCCATAAAACAATGATAAATATGAAAAGAAAGAAAATGTCATAAAAAAGATAAATATGAAAAGAAAGAGAATGTCATAAACAATGATTAATATGAAAAGAAGAGAATTCATAAAACAATGATAAATATGAAAAGAAAGAGAATGTAATAAAACAATGATAAATATGAAAAGAAAGAGAATTTCATAAAACAATGATTAATATGAAAAGAAAGAGAATTTTATAAAACAATGATAAATATGAAAAGAAAGAGAATTTCATAAACAATGATTAATATGAAAAGAAAGAGAATTCTATAAAACAATGATAAATATGAAAAGAAAGAGAATTTCATAAAACAATGATTAATATGAAAAGAAAGAGAATTCTATAAAACAATGATAAATATGAAAAAAAGAGAATTCATAACACATTGATAAATAGAAAAGAAAGAGAATTCCATAAAACAAGGATAAATATTGAAAAGAAAGAGAATGTCATAAAATAATGATTAATATGAAAAGAAAGAGAATCTAAAACAATGTAAATATGAAAAGAAAGAGAATTTATAAATATGCTAAATATGAAAAGAAAGAGAATTCCATAAAAACAAGTGCTAAATATGAAAAGAAAGAGAATTCTAACAAACAATGATAAATATGAAAAGAAAGAGAATTCATAAACAATGATAATATGAAAAGAAAGAGAATTTTAAATCAAACAATGCTAATATGAAAAGAAAGAGAATTTCATAAAACAATGATAAATATGAAAAGAAAGAGAATTCTATAAACAATGATTATGAAAAGAAAGAGAATGTCATAAAACAATGATTAAATATGAAAAGAAAGAGAATCCATAAAACAATGATTAATATGAAAAGAAAGAGAATTCATAAAACAATGATTAATATGAAAAGAAAGAGAATTTCATAAAACAATGATTAATATGAAAAGAAGAGAATTCAAAAAAACAATGATTATATGAAAAGAAAGAGAATTTCATAAAACAATGATAAATATGAAAAGAAAAGAATTCATAAACAATGATAAATATGAAAAGAAAGAGAATTTCATAAAACAATGATTAAATATGAAAAGAAAGAGAATTCTAAAACAATGAAAATAAATTTATGAAAAGAAAGAGAATTCATAACACATTGATAAATATGAAAAGAAAGAGAATTCATAAAACAAGGATAAAATATGAAAGAAGAGAATGTCATAAAATAATGATAAATATGAAAAGAAAGAGAATAAGTTCATTTAACATCAGCACCATGATCAACTAGGAATTGGACAATTTCTATCGACATCTTTTGATGGCAATGCTAAGAGGGCATTCATCAATATGAGAGAAATCATAAAAAATGATAAATATGAAAAGAAAGAGAATGTCATAAAACAATGATTAATATGAAAAGAAAGAGAATGTATAAAACAATGATTAATATGAAAAGAAAGAGAATTCCATAAAACAATGATAAATATGAAAAGAAAGAAAATGTCATAAAGAAAAGATAAATATGAAAAGAAAGAGAATGTCATAAAACAATGATTAATATGAAAAGAAAGAGAATTCATAAAACAATGATAAATATGAAAAGAAAGAGAATAATAAAACAATGATAAATATGAAAAGAAAGAGAATTCATAAAACAATGATTAATATGAAAAGAAAGAGAATTTATCAAACAATAAATATGAAAAGAAAGAGAATTCATAAAACAATGATAATATGAAAAGAAGAGAATTCTATAAAACAATGATAAATATGAAAAGAAAGAGAATTTCATAAAACAATGATTAATATGAAAAGAAAGAGAATTCTATAAAACAATGATAAATATGAAAAGAAAGAGAATTTCATAAACATGATAATATGAAAAGAAAGAGAATTCATAAAACAAGATAAATATGAAAAGAAAGAGAATGTCATAAAACAATGATTAATATGAAAAGAAAGAGAATTCTATAAAACAATGTTAAATATGAAAAGAAAGAGAATTTTATCAAAACAATGATAAATATGAAAAGAAAGAGAATTTCATAAAACAATGCTAAATATGAAAAGAAAGAGAATGCTATCAAAACAATGATAAATATGAAAAGAAAGAGAATTTCATAAAACAATGATTAATATGAAAAGAAAGAGAATTTCATAAACATTGATAATATGAAAAGAAAAGAGAATTCCATAAAACAAGGATAAATATGAAAAGAAAGAGAAATGTCATAAAATAATGATAAATATGAAAAAGAAGAATAAGTTTCATGTTAACATCAGCACCATGATCAACTAGGAATTGGACAATTTCTATCGACATCTTTTTGATGGCAATGCTAAGAGGGCATTCATCAATATTGAGAGAAATTCATAAAACAATGATAAATATGAAAAGAAAGAGAATTCATAAAACAATGATTAATATGAAAAGAAAGAGAATTTATCAAACAATGATAAATTGAAAAGAAAGAGAATGTAATAAAACAATGATAAATATGAAAAGAAAGAAAATGTCATAAAGAAAAGATAAATATGAAAAGAAAGAGAATGTCATAAAACAATGATTAATATGAAAAGAAAGAGAATTTCATAAAACAATGATAAATATGAAAGAAAGAGAATTTCATAAACATTATTAAATATGAAAAGAAAGAGAATTCCATAAAACAAGGATAAATATGAAAAAGAAAAGAATGTCATAAAATAATGATAAATATGAAAAGAAAGAGAATTCCATAAAACAATGATAAATATGAAAAGAAAGAGAATTCCATAACACATTGATAAATATGAAAAGAAAGAGAATTCCATAAAACAAGGATAAATATGAAAAGAAAGAGAATGTCATAAAAATAATGATAAATATGAAAAGAAAGAGAATAAGTTTCATGTTAACATCAGCACCATGATCAACTAGGAATTGGACAATTTCTATCGACATCTTTTTGATGGCAATTGCTAAGGCATTCATCAATATTGAGAGAAATTCATAAAACAATGATAAATATGAAAAGAAAGAGAATTCCATAAAACAATGATTAATATGAAAAGAAAGAGAATTCCATAAAATAAAGATAAATATGAAAAGAAAGAGAATAAGTTTCATGTTAACATCAGCACCATGATCAACTAGGAATTGGACAATTTCTATCGACATCTTTTGATGGCAATACTAAGAGGGCATTCATCAATATTGAGAGAAATTCATAAAACAATGATTAATATGAAAAGAAAAAGAGAATGTCATAAAACAAGGATATATATGAAAAGAAAGAAAATGTCATAAAGAAAAGATAAAATGAAAAGAAAGAGAATTCATAAAACAATGATTAATATGAAAAGAAAGAGAATTCCATAAAACAATGATAAATATGAAAAGAAAGACAATTATATAAAACAATGATAAATATGAAAAAGAAAGAGAATTTCATAAAACAATGATTAATATGAAAAGAAGAGAATTTCATAAAAACAATGATTAATATGAAAAGAAAGAGAATTTCATAAAACAATGATTAAATATGAAAAGAAAGAGAATTCTATAAAACAATGATAAATATGAAAAGAAAGAGAATTCCATAACACATGATAAATATGAAAGAAAGAGAATTCCATAAAACAAGGATAAATATGAAAAGAAAGAGAAGTCATAAAATAATGATAAATATGAAAAGAAAGAGAATAAGTTTCATGTTAACATCAGCCCATGATCAACTAGGAATTGGACAATTTCTATCGACATCTTTTTGATGCAATGCTAAGGGCATTCATCAATATTGAGAGAAATTCATAAAACAATGATAAATATGAAAAGAAAGAGAATGTCATAAAACAATGAATTAATATGAAAAGAAAGAGAATTCTATAAAACAATGATAAATATGAAAAGAAAGAGAATTCTATAAAACAGTGATAAATATGAAAGAAATAGAATGTAAAAAACAATGATAAATATGAAAAGAAAGAGAATAAGTTTCATGTTAACATCAGCACCATGATCAACTAGGAAATTGGACAATTTCTATCGACATCTTTTTGATGGCAATGCTAAGAGGCATTCATCAATATTGAGAGAAATTCATAAAACAGTGATAAATATGAAAAGAAAGAGAATGTCATAAAACAATGATTAATATGAAAAGAAAGAGAATTCCATAAAACACATTGATAAATATGAAAAGAAAGAGAATTTCATAAAACAATGATAAATATGAAAAGAAAGAGAATTTCATAAACAATGATTAATATGAAAAGAAAGAAGAATTTCAAAAACAATGATTAATATGAAAAGAAAGAGAATTTCATAAAACATGATAAATATGAAAAGAAATAGAATCGATACAACAATGCTAAATATGAAAAGAAAGAGAATTTCATAAAACAATGATTAATATGAAAAGAAAGAGAATTCCATAAAACAATGATAATATGAAAAGAAAGAGAATTCCATAAACACATTGATAAATATGAAAGAAAGAGAATTCCATAAAACAAGGATAAATATGAAAAGAAGAGAATGTCATAAAATAATGATAATATGAAAAGAAAGAGAATAAGTTTCATGTTAACATCAGCACCATGATCAACTAGGAATTGGACAATTTCTATCGACATCTTTTGATGGCAATGCTAAGAGGGCATTCATCATATTGAGAGAAATTCATAAAACAATGATAAATATGAAAAGAAAGAGAATTTCAATAAAACAACGATAAATATGAAAAGAAAGAGATTCTATCAAACAATTAAATATGAAAAGAAAGAGAATTTCATAAAACAATGATTAATATGAAAAGAAAGAGAATTCCATAAACATTGATAAATATGAAAAGAAAGAGAATTTCATAAAACAATGATAAATATGAAAAGAAAGAGAATGTCATAAAATAATGATTAATATGAAAAGAAAGAGAATTTATAAAACAATGTTAAATATGAAAAGAAAGAGAATTTTATCAAACAATGCTAAATATGAAAAGAAAGAGAATTTCATAAACAATGCTAAATATGAAAAGAAAGAGAATTCTATCAAACAATGATAAATATGAAAAGAAAGAGAATTTCATAAAACAATGATTAATATGAAAGAAAGAGAATGTCATAACACAATGATAATATGAAAAGAAAGAGAGTGTCATAAACAAGGATAAATATGAAAAGAAAAGAGAATTCCATAACACATTGATAAATATGAAAAGAAAGAGAATTCCATAAAACAAGGATAAATATGAAAAGAAAGAGAATGTCATAAAACAATGATAAATATGAAAAGAAAGAGAATAAGTTTCATGTTAACATCAGCACCATGATCAACTAGGAATTGGACAATTTCTATCGACATCTTTTTGATGGCCAATGCTAAGAGGCATTCATCAATATTGAGAGAAATTCATAAAACAATGATAAATATGAAAAGAAAGAGAATGTCATAAAACAATGATAAATATGAAAAGAAAGAGAATTTTATCAAACAATGATAATATGAAAAGAAAGAGAATTCATAAAACAATGATAAATATGAAAAGAAAGAGATTTCATAAAACAATGATTAATATGAAAGAATAGAATGTAATAAACAATGATAAATATGAAAGAAGAGAATGTAATAAAACAATGATAAATATAAAGAAAGAAAATGTCATAAAGAAAAGATAATATGAAAAGAAAGAGAATGTCATAAAACAATGATTAATATGAAGAAAAGAATTCTATAAACAATGATAAATATGAAAAGAAAGAGAATTCTAAAACAAGTGATAAATATGAAAGAAATAGAATGTAATAAAACAATGATAATATGAAAAGAAAGAGAATAAGTTTCATGTTAACATCAGCACCATGATCAACTAGGAATTGGACAATTTCTATCGACATCTTTTTGATGCAATGCTAAGAGGCATTCATCAATATTGAGAGAAATTCATAAAACAATGATAAATATGAAAAGAAAGAGAATGTATAAACAACGATAAATATGAAAAGAAAGAGATTCTATCAAACAATGATAAATATGAAAAGAAAGAGAATTTCATAAAACAATGATTAATATGAAAAGAAAGAGAATTTCATAAAACAATGATAAATATGAAAGAAAGAGAATTCATAAAACAATGATTAATATGAAAAGAAAGAGAATTCATAAAACAATGATAAATATGAAAAGAAAGAGAATAAGTTTCATGTTAACATCAGCACCATGATCAACTAGGAATGGACAATTTCTATCGACATCTTTTTGATGGCAATGCTAAGAGGGCATTCATCAATATTGAGAGAAATTCATAAAACAGTGATAAATATGAAAAGAAAGAGAATGTCAAACAATGATTAATATGAAAAGAAAGAGAATTCCATAAAACATGATAAATATGAAAAGAAAGAGAATTTCATAAAACAATGATTAATATGAAAAGAAAGAGAATTTCATAAACAATGATTAATATGAAAAGAAAGAGAATTTCAAAAACAATGATAATATGAAAAGAAAGAGAATTTCATAAAACATGATAAATATGAAAAGAAATAGAAATCGATACACAATGCTAAATATGAAAAGAAAGAGAATTTCATAAAAACAATGATTAATATGAAAAGAAAGAGAATTCCATAAAACAATGATAAATATGAAAAGAAAGAGAATTCCATAACACATTGATTATGAAAAGAAAGAGAATTCCATAAAACAAGGATAAATATGAAAAGAAAGAGAATGTCATAAAATAATGATAAATATGAAAAGAAAGAGAATAAGTTTCATGTTAACATCAGCACCATGATCAACTAGGAATTGGACAATTTCTATCGACATCTTTTTGATGGCATGCTAAGAGGGCATTCATCAATATTGAGAGAAATTCATAAAACAATGATAAATATGAAAAGAAAGAGAATGTCATAAAACAATGATTAATATGAAAAGAAAGAGAATGTAATAAAACAATGATTAATATGAAAAGAAGAGAATTCCATAAAACAATGATAAATATGAAAAGAAAGAAAATGTCATAAAGAAAAGAATAAATATGAAAAGAAAGAGAATGTCATAAAACAATGATTAATATGAAAGAAAGAGAATTCCATAAAACAATGATAAATATGAAAAGAAAGAGAATTATAAAACAATGATAAATATGAAAAGAAAGAGAATTTCATAAAAACAATGATTAATATGAAAAGAAAGAGAATTTATCAAACAATGCTAAATATGAAAAGAAAGAGAATTTCATAAAACAATGATTAATATGAAAAGAAAGAGAATTCTATAAAACAATGATAAATATGAAAAGAAAGAGAATTTCATAAAACAATGATTAATATGAAAAGAAAGAGAATTCTATAAAACAATGATAAATATGAAAAGAAAGAGAATTCCATAACACATTGATAAATATGAAAAGAAAGAGAATTCCATAAAACAAGGATAAATATGAAAAGAAAGAGAATGTCATAAAATAATGATTAATATGAAAAGAAAGAGAATTCTATAAAACAATGTTAAATATGAAAAGAAAGAGAATTTATCAAACAATGTAAATATGAAAAGAAAGAGAATTTCATAAAACAATGCTAAATATGAAAAGAAAGAGAATTCTATCAAACAATGATAAATATGAAAAGAAAGAGAATTTCATAAAACAATGATTAATATGAAAAGAAAGAGAATTCATAACACATTGATAAATATGAAAAGAAAGAGAATTCCATAAAACAAGGATAAATATGAAAAGAAGAGAATGTCATAAAAAATGATAAATATGAAAAGAAAGAGAATAAGTTTCATGTTAACATCAGCACCATGATCAACTAGGAATTGGACAATTTCTATCGACATCTTTTTTGATGGCAATGCTAAGAGGGCATTCATCAATATGAGAGAAATTAAAAACAATGATAAATATGAAAAGAAAGAGAATGTCATGAAACAATGATTAATATGAAAAGAAAGAGAATTCAAAAACAATGATAAATATGAAAGAGAGATAAGTAGATGTATAAAACAATGATTAATATGAAAAGAAAGAGATTCTATAAAACAATGATTAATATGAAAAGAAAGAGAATTCTATCAAACAATGATAAATATGAAAAGAAAGAGAATTTCATAAAACAATGATTAATATGAAAAGAAAGAGAATTTCATAAAATAATGATAAATATGAAAAGAAAGAGAATTCCATAAAACAATGATAAATATGAAAAGAAAGAGAATTCCATAACACATTGATAAATATGAAAAGAAAGAGAATTCCATAAAACAAGGATAAATATGAAAAGAAAGAGAATGTCATAAAATAATGATAAATATGAAAAGAAAGAGAATAAGTTTCATGTTAACATCAGCACCATGATCAACTAGGAATTGGACAATTTCTATCGACATCTTTTTGATGGCAATGCTAAGAGGGCATTCATCAATATTGAGAGAAATTCATAAAACAATGATAAATATGAAAAGAAAGAGAATGTCATAAAACAATGATAAATATGAAAAGAAAGAGATTCTATCAAACAATGATAAATATGAAAAGAAAGAGAATTTCATAAAACAATGATAAATATGAAAAGAAAGAGAATTTCATAAAACAATGATAAATATGAAAAGAAATAGAATGTAATAAAACAATGATAAATATGAAAAGAAAGAGAATGTAATAAAACAATGATAAATATGAAAAGAAAGAAAATGTCATAAAGAAAAGATAAATATGAAAAGAAAGAGAATGTCATAAAACAATGATTAATATGAAAAGAAAGAGAATTCTATAAAACAATGATAAATATGAAAAGAAAGAGAATTCTATAAAACAGTGATAAATATGAAAAGAAAGAGAATGTAATAAAATAATGATAAATATGAAAAGAAAGAGAATAAGTTTCATGTTAACATCAGCACCATGATCAACTAGGAATTGGACAATTTCTATCGACATCTTTTTGATGGCAATGCTAAGAGGGCATTCATCAATATTGAGAGAAATTCATAAAACAATGATAAATATGAAAAGAAAGAGAATGTCATAAAACAACGATAAATATGAAAAGAAAGAGATTCTATCAAACAATGATAAATATGAAAAGAAAGAGAATTTCATAAAACAATGATTAATATGAAAAGAAAGAGAATTTCATAAAACAATGATAAATATGAAAAGAAAGAGAATTTCATAAAACAATGATTAATATGAAAAGAAAGAGAATTCTATAAAACAACGATAAATATGAAAAGAAAGAGATTCTATAAAACAATGATTAATATGAAAAGAAAGAGAATTTCATAAAACAATGATTAATATGAAAAGAAAGAGAATTCTATAAAACAATGATAAATATGAAAAGAAAGAGAATTCCATAAAACAATGATAAATATGAAAAGAAAGAGAATGTAATAAAACAATGATAAATATGAAAAGAAAGAGAATGTCATAAAACAATGATAAATATGAAAAGAAAGAGAATTTCATAAAACAATGATTAATATGAAAAGAAAGAGAATTTCATAAAACAATGATAAATATGAAAAGAAAGAGAATGTCATAAAATAATGATAAATATGAAAAGAAAGAGAATAAGTTTCATGTTAACATCAGCACCATGATCAACTAGGAATTGGACAATTTCTATCGACATCTTTTTGATGGCAATGCTAAGAGGGCATTCATCAATATTGAGAGAAATTCATAAAACAATGATAAATATGAAAAGAAAGAGAATGTCATAAAACAACGATAAATATGAAAAAGAAAGAGATTCTATCAAACAATGATAAATATGAAAAGAAAGAGAATTTCATAAACAATGATTAATATGAAAAGAAAGAGAATTTCATAAAACAATGATAAATATAAAAGAAAGAGAATTTCATAAAACAATGATTAATATGAAAAGAAAGAGAATTCCATAAAACAATGATAAATATGAAAAGAAAGAGAATAAGTTTCATGTTAACATCAGCACCAATGATCAACTAGGAATTGGACAATTTCTATCGACATCTTTTTGATGGCAATGCTAAGAGGGCATTCATCAATATTGAGAGAAATTCATAAAACAGTGATAAATATGAAAAGAAAGAGAATGTCATAAAACAATGATTAATATGAAAGAAAGAGAATTCCATAAAAACATTGATAAATATGAAAAGAAAGAGAATTTCATAAAACAATGATAAATATGAAAAGAAAGAGAATTTCATAAAAACAATGATTAATATGAAAAGAAAGAGAATTCCATAAAACAATGATAAATATGAAAAGAAGAGAATTCCATAACACATTGATAAATATGAAAAGAAAGAGAATTCCATAAAACAAGGATAAATATGAAAAGAAAGAGAATGTCATAAAATAATGATAATATATGAAAAGAAAGAGAATAAGTTTCATGTTAACATCAGCACCATGATCAACTAGGAATTGGACAATTTCTATCGACATCTTTTTGATGGCCATGCTAAGAGGGCATTCATCAATATTGAGAGAAATTCATAAAACAATGATAAATATGAAAAGAAAGAGAATGTCATAAAACAATGATTAATATGAAAAGAAAGAGAATGTAATAAAACAATGATTAATATGAAAAGAAAGAGAATTCCATAAAACAATGATAAATATGAAAAGAAAGAAAATGTCATAAAGAAAAGATAATATGAAAAGAAAGAGAATGTCATAAAACAATGATTAATATGAAAAGAAAGAGAATTCATAAAACAATGATAAATATGAAAAGAAGAGAATGTAATAAAACAATGATAAATATGAAAAGAAAGAGAATTTCATAAAACAATGATTAATATGAAAAGAAAGAGAATTTTATCAAACAATGCTAATATGAAAAGAAAGAGAATTTCATAAAACAATGATTAATATGAAAAGAAAGAGAATTCTATAAAACAATGATAAATATGAAAAGAAAGAGAATTTCATAAAACAATGATTAATATGAAAAGAAAGAGAATTCTATAAAACAATGATAAATATGAAAAGAAAGAGAATTCCATAACACATTGATAAATATGAAAAGAAAGAGAATTCCATAAAACAAGGATAAATATGAAAAGAAAGAGAATGTCATAAAATAATGATTAATATGAAAAGAAAGAGAATTCTATAAAACAATGTTAAATATGAAAGAAAGAGAATTTTATCAAACAATGCTAAATATGAAAAGAAAGAGAATTTCATAAAACAATGCTAAATATGAAAAGAAAGAGAATTCTATCAAACAATGATAAATATGAAAAGAAAGAGAATTTCATAAAACAATGATTAATATGAAAAGAAAGAGAATTCATAACACATTGATAAATATGAAAAGAAAGAGAATTCCATAAAACAAGGATAAATATGAAAAGAAAGAGAATGTCATAAAATAATGATAAATATGAAAAGAAAGAGAATAAGTTTCATGTTAACATCAGCACCATGATCAACTAGGAATTGGACAATTTCTATCGACATCTTTTTGATGGCAATGCTAAGAGGGCAATTCATCAATATTGAGAGAAATTCATAAAACAATGATAAATATGAAAAGAAAGAGAATGTCATAAAACAATGATTAATATGAAAAGAAAGAGAATTTCAAAAAACAATGATAAATATGAAAAGAAAGAGAATGTAATAAAACAATGATTAATATGAAAGAAAGAGAATTCTATAAAACAATGATTAATATGAAAAGAAAGAGAATTCTATCAAACAATGATAAATATGAAAAGAAAGAGAATTTCATAAAAACAATGATTAATATGAAAAGAAAGAGAATTTCATAAAATAATGATAAATATGAAAAGAAAGAGAATTCCATAAAACAATGATAAATATGAAAAGAAAGAGAATTCCATAACACATTGATAAATATGAAAAGAAAGAGAATTCCATAAACAAGGATAAATATGAAAAGAAAGAGAATGTCATAAAATAATGATAAATATGAAAAGAAAGAGAATAAGTTTCATGTTAACATCAGCACCATGATCAACTAGGAATTGGACAATTTCTATCGACATCTTTTTGATGGCAATGCTAAGAGGGCATTCATCAATATTGAGAGAAATTCATAAAACAATGATAAATATGAAAAGAAAGAGAATGTCATAAAACAATGATTAATATGAAAAGAAAGAGAATTTCATAAAACAATGATTAATATGAAAAGAAAGAGAATGTCATAAAACAATGATTAATATGAAAGAAAGAGAATTCCATAAAACAATGATAAATATGAAAAGAAAGACAATTATATAAAACAATGATAAATATGAAAAAGAAAGAGAATTTCATAAAACAATGATTAATATGAAAGAAAGAGAATTTCATAAAACAATGATTAATATGAAAAGAAAGAGAATTTCATAAACAATGATTAATATGAAAAGAAAGAGAATTCTATAAAACAATGATAAATATGAAAAGAAAGAGAATTCCATAACACATTGATAAATATGAAAAGAAAGAGAATTCCATAAAACAAGGATAAATATGAAAAGAAAGAGAATGTCATAAAATAAATGATAAATATGAAAAGAAAGAGAATAAGTTTCATGTTAACATCAGCAACATGATCAACTAGGAATTGGACAATTTCTATCGACATCTTTTTGATGGCAATGCTAAGAGGGCATTCATCAATATTGAGAGAAATTCATAAACAATGATAAATATGAAAAGAAAGAGAATGTCATAAAACAATGATTAATATGAAAAGAAAGAGAATTCTATAAAACATGATAAATATGAAAAGAAAGAGAATTCATAAAAACAGTGATAAATATGAAAAGAAATAGAATGTAATAAAACAATGATAAATATGAAAAGAAAAGAAAATTTCATGTTAACATCAGCACCATGATCAACTAGGAACTGACAATTTCATCGACATCTTTTTGATGGCAATGCTAAGAGGGCATTCATCAATATTGAGAGAAATTCATAAAACAGTGATAAATATGAAAAGAAAGAAATGTCATAAAACAATGATTAATATGAAAAGAAAAGAATTCTATAAAACAATGATAATATGAAAAGAAAGAGAATTCTATAAAACAGTGATAAATATGAAAAGAAATAGAATGTAATAAAACAATGATAAATATGAAAAGAAAGAGAATAAGTTTCATGTTAACATCAGCACCATGATCAACTAGGAATTGGACAATTTCTATCGACATCTTTTTGATGGCAATGCTAAGAGGGCATTCATCAATATTGAGAGAAATTCATAAAACAGTGATAAATATGAAAAGAAAGAGAATGTCATAAAACAATGATTAATATGAAAAGAAAGAGAATTCCATAAAACATTGATAAATATGAAAAGAAAGAGAATTTCATAAAACAATGATAAATATGAAAAGAAAGAGAATTTCATAAAACAATGATTAATATGAAAAGAAAGAGAATTTCAAAAAACAATGATTAATATGAAAAGAAAGAGAATTTCATAAAACAATGATAAATATGAAAAGAAATAGAATTCGATACAACAATGCTAAATATGAAAAGAAAGAGAATTTCATAAAACAATGATTAATATGAAAAGAAAGAGAATTCCATAAAACAATGATAAATATGAAAAGAAAGAGAATTCCATAACACATTGATAAATATGAAAAGAAAGAGAATTCCATAAAACAAGGATAAATATGAAAAGAAAGAGAATGTCATAAAATAATGATAAATATGAAAAGAAAGAGAATAAGTTTCATGTTAACATCAGCACCATGATCAACTAGGAATTGGACAATTTCTATCGACATCTTTTTGATGGCAATGCTAAGAGGGCATTCATCAATATTGAGAGAAATTCATAAAACAATGATAAATATGAAAAGAAAGAGAATTTCATAAAACAACGATAAATATGAAAAGAAAGAGATTCTATCAAAACAATGATAAATATGAAAAGAAAGAGAATTTCATAAAACAATGATTAATATGAAAAGAAAGAGAATTTCATAAAACAATGATAAATATAAAGAAAGAGAATTTCATAAAACAATGATTAATATGAAAAGAAAGAGAATTTCATAAAATAATGATTAATATGAAAAGAAAGAGAATTCTATAAAACAATGTTAAATATGAAAAGAAAGAGAATTTTATCAAACAATGCTAAATATGAAAAGAAAGAGAATTTCATAAAACAATGCTAAATATGAAAAGAAAGAGAATTCTATCAAACAATGATAAATATGAAAAGAAAGAGAATTTCATAAAACAATGATTAATATGAAAAGAAAGAGAATTTCATAACACATTGATAAATATGAAAAGAAAGAGAATTCCATAAAACAAGGATAAATATGAAAAGAAAGAGAATGTCATAAAATAATGATAAATATGAAAAGAAAGAGAATAAGTTTCATGTTAACATCAGCACCATGATCAACTAGGAATTGGACAATTTCTATCGACATCTTTTTGATGGCAATGCTAAGAGGGCATTCATCAATATTGAGAGAAATTCATAAAACAATGATAAATATGAAAAGAAAGAGAATGTCATAAAACAATGATTAATATGAAAAGAAAGAGAATTTTATCAAACAATGATAAATATGAAAAGAAAGAGAATGTAATAAAACAATGATAAATATGAAAAGAAAGAAAATGTCATAAAGAAAAGATAAATATGAAGAGAAAGAGAATGTCATAAAACAATGATTAATATGAAAAGAAAGAGAATTCCATAAAACAATGATAAATATGAAAAGAAAGAGAATGTAATAAAACAATGATAAATATGAAAAGAAAAGAGAATTTCATAAAACAATGATTAATATGAAAAGAAAGAGAATTTTATCAAACAATGCTAAATATGAAAAGAAAGAGAATTTCATAAAACAATGATAATATGAAAAGAAAGAGAATTCTATAAAACAATGATAAATATGAAAAGAAAGAGAATTTCATAAAACAATGATTAATATGAAAAGAAAGAGAATTCTATAAAACAATGATAAATATGAAAAGAAAGAGAATTCCATAACACATTGATAAATATGAAAAGAAAGAGAATTCCATAAAACAAGGATAAATATGAAAAGAAAGAGAATGTCATAAAATAATGATTAATATGAAAAGAAAGAGAATTCTATAAAACAATGTTAAATATGAAAAGAAAGAGAATTTTATCAAACAATGCTAAATATGAAAAGAAAGAGAATTTCATAAAACAATGCTAAATATGAAAAGAAAGAGAATTCTATCAAACAATGATAAATATGAAAAGAAAGAGAATTTCATAAAACAATGATTAATATGAAAAGAAAGAGAATTTCATAACACATTGATAAATATGAAAAGAAAGAGAATTCCATAAAACAAGGATAAATATGAAAAGAAAGAGAATGTCATAAAATAATGATAAATATGAAAAGAAAGAGAATAAGTTTCATGTTAACATCAGCACCATGATCAACTAGGAATTGGACAATTTCTATCGACATCTTTTTGATGGCAATGCTAAGAGGGCATTCATCAATATTGAGAGAAATTCATAAAACAATGATAAATATGAAAAGAAAGAGAATGTCATAAAACAATGATTAATATGAAAAGAAAGAGAATTTTATCAAACAATGATAAATATGAAAAGAAAGAGAATGTAATAAAACAATGATTAATATGAAAAGAAAGAGAATTCTATAAAACAATGATTAATATGAAAAGAAAGAGAATTCTATCAAACAATGATAAATATGAAAAGAAAGAGAATTTCATAAAACAATGATTAATATGAAAAGAAAGAGAATTTCATAAAATAATGATAAATATGAAAAGAAAGAGAATTCCATAAAACAATGATAAATATGAAAGAAAGAGAATTCCATAACACATTGATAAATATGAAAAGAAGAGAATTCCATAAAACAAGGATAAATATGAAAAGAAAGAGAATGTCATAAAATAATGATAAATATGAAAAGAAAGAGAATAAGTTTCATGTTAACATCAGCACCATGATCAACTAGGAATTGGACAATTTCTATCGACATCTTTTTGATGGCAATGCTAAGAGGGCATTCATCAATATTGAGAGAAATTCATAAAACAATGATAAATATGAAAAGAAAGAGAATGTCATAAAACAACGATAATATGAAAAGAAAGAGATTCTATCAAACAATGATAAATATGAAAAGAAAGAGAATTTCATAAAACAATGATTAATATGAAAAGAAAGAGAATTTCATAAAACAATGATAAATATGAAAAGAAAGAGAATTCATAAAACAATGATTAATATGAAAAGAAAGAGAATTTCATAAAACAATGATAAATATGAAAAGAAAGAGAATTCATAAAACAATGATTAATATGAAAAGAAAGAGAATTCCATAAAACAAGGATAAATATGAAAAGAAAGAGAATGTCATAAAATAATGATAAATATGAAAAGAAAGAGAATTCATAAAACAATGATAAATATGAAAAGAAAGAGAATTCATAAACACATGATAAATATGAAAAGAAAGAGAATTCCATAAAACAAGGATAAATATGAAAAGAAAGAGAATGTCATAAAATAATGATAAATATGAAAAGAAAGAGAATAAGTTTCATGTTAACATCAGCACCATGATCAACTAGGAATTGGACAATTTCTATCGACATCTTTTTGATGGCAATGCTAAGAGGGCATTCATCAATATTGAGAGAAATTCATAAAACAGTGATAAATATGAAAAGAAAGAGAATTCATAAAACAATGATTAATATGAAAAGAAAGAGAATTCCATAAAACATTGATAAATATGAAAGAAGAGAATTTCATAAAACAATGATAAATATGAAAAGAAAGAGAATTTCATAAACAATGATTAATATGAAAAGAAAGAGAATTTCAAAAACAATGATAATATGAAAAGAAAGAGAATTTCATAAAACAATGATAAATATGAAAAGAAATAGAATTCGATACAACAATGCTAAATATGAAAAGAAAGAGAATTTCATAAAACAATGATTAATATGAAAAGAAAGAGAATTCCATAAAACAATGATAAATATGAAAAGAAAGAGAATTCCATAACACATTGATAAATATGAAAAGAAAGAGAATAAGTTTCATGTTAACATCAGCACCATGATCAACTAGGAATTGGACAATTTCTATCGACATCTTTTTGATGGCAATGCTAAGAGGGCATTCATCAATATTGAGAGAAATTCATAAAACAATGATAAATATGAAAAGAAAGAGAATTTCATAAAACAACGATAAATATGAAAAGAAAGAGATTCTATCAAACAATGATAAATATGAAAAGAAAGAGAATTTCATAAAAACAATGATTAATATGAAAAGAAAGAGAATTTCATAAAACAATGATAAATATGAAAAGAAAGAGAATTTCATAAAACAATGATAAATATGAAAAGAAAGAGAATGTCATAAAATAATGATTAATATGAAAAGAAAGAGAATTCTATAAAACAATGTTAAATATGAAAAGAAAGAGAATTTTATCAAACAATGCTAAATATGAAAAGAAAGAGAATTTCATAAAACAATGCTAAATATGAAAGAAAGAGAATTCTATCAAACAATGATAAATATGAAAAGAAAGAGAATTTCATAAAACAATGATTAATATGAAAAGAAAGAGAATTTCATAACACATTGATAAATATGAAAAGAAGAGAATTCCATAAAACAAGGATAAATATGAAAGAAAGAGAATGTCATAAAATAATGATAAATATGAAAAGAAAGAGAATAAGTTTCATGTTAACATCAGCACCATGATCAACTAGGAATTGGACAATTTCTATCGACATCTTTTTGATGGCAATGCTAAGAGGGCATTCATCAATATTGAGAGAAATTCATAAAACAATGATAAATATGAAAAGAAAGAGAATGTCATAAAACAATGATTAATATGAAAAGAAAGAGAATTTTATCAAACAATGATAAATATGAAAAGAAAGAGAATGTAATAAAACAATGATAAATATGAAAAGAAAGAAAATGTCATAAAGAAAAGATAAATATGAAAAGAAAGAGAATGTCATAAAACAATGATTAATATGAAAAGAAGAGAATTTCATAAAACAATGATAAATATGAAAAGAAAGAGAATTTCATAACACATTGATAAATATGAAAAGAAAGAGAATTCCATAAAACAAGGATAAATATGAAAAGAAAGAGAATGTCATAAATAATGATAAATATGAAAAGAAAGAGAATTCCATAAAACAATGATAAATATGAAAAGAAAGAGAATTCCATAACACATTGATAAATATGAAAAGAAAGAGAATTCCATAAAACAAGGATAAATATGAAAAGAAGAGAATGTCATAAAATAATGATAAATATGAAAAGAAAGAGAATAAGTTTCATGTTAACATCAGCACCATGATCAACTAGGAATTGGACAATTCTCATCGACATCTTTTTTGAGGCAATGCTAAGAGGGCATTCATCAATATTGAGAGAAATTCATAAAACAATGATAAATATGAAAAGAAAGAGAATGTCATAAAACAATGATTAATATGAAAAGAAAGAGAATTCTATAAAACAATGATTATATGAAAAGAAAAGGAATTCTATCAAACAATGATAAATATGAAAAGAAAGAGAAATTCATAAAACAATGATAAATATGAAAAGAAAGAGAATGTCATAAAACAATGATAAATATGAAAAGAAAGAGAATTTTATCAAACAATAAATATGAAAAGAAAGAGAATTTCATAAAACAATGATAAATATGAAAAGAAAGAGAATTTCATAAAACAATGATTAATATGAAAAGAATAGAATGTAATAAAACAATGATAAATATGAAAAGAAAGAGAATGTAATAAAACAATGATAAATATGAAAAGAAAGAAAAATGTCATAAAGAAAAGATAAATATGAAAAGAAAGAGAATGTCATAAAACAATGATTAATATGAAAAGAAAGAGAATTCTATAAAACAATGATAAATATGAAAAGAAAGAGAATTCTATAAAACAGTGATAAATATGAAAAGAAATAGAATGTAATAAAACAATGATAAATATGAAAAGAAAGAGAATAAGTTTCATGTTAACATCAGCACCATGATCAACTAGGAATTGGACAATTTCTATCGAATCTTTTGATGGCAATGCTAAGAGGGCATTCATCAATATTGAGAGAAATTCATAAAACAATGATAAATATGAAAAGAAAGAGAATGTCATAAAACAACGATAAATATGAAAAGAAAGAGATTCTATCAAACAATGATAAATATGAAAAGAAAGAGAATTTCATAAAACAATGATTAATATGAAAAGAAAGAGAATTTCATAAAACAATGATAAATATGAAAAGAAAGAGAATTTCATAAAACAATGATTAATATGAAAAGAAAGAGAATTCCATAAAACAATGATAAATATGAAAAGAAAGAGAATAAGTTTCATGTTAACATCAGCACCATGATCAACTAGGAATTGGACAATTTCTATCGACATCTTTTTGATGGCAATGCTAAGAGGGCATTCATCAATATTGAGAGAAATTCATAAAACAGTGATAAATATGAAAAGAAAGAGAATGTCATAAAACAATGATTAATATGAAAAGAAAGAGAATTCCATAAAACATTGATAAATATGAAAAGAAAGAGAATTTCATAAAACAATGATAAATATGAAAAGAAGAGAATTTCATAAAACAATGATTAATATGAAAAGAAAGAGAATTTCAAAAAACAATGATTAATATGAAAAGAAAGAGAATTTCATAAAACAATGATAAATATGAAAAGAAATAGAAATCGATACAACAATGCTAAATATGAAAGAAAGAGAATTTCATAAAACAATGATTAATATGAAAAGAAAGAGAATTCCATAAAACAATGATAAATATGAAAAGAAAGAGAATTCCATAACACATTGATAAATATTGAAAAGAAAGAGAATTCCATAAAACAAGGATAAATATGAAAAGAAAGAGAATGTCATAAAATAATGATAAATATGAAAAGAAAGAGAATAAGTTTCATGTTAAACATCAGCACCATGATCAACTAGGAATTGGACAATTTCTATCGACATCTTTTTGATGGCAATGCTAAGAGGGCATTCATCAATATTGAGAGAAATTCATAAAACAATGATAAATATGAAAAGAAAGAGAATGTCATAAAACAATGATAAATATGAAAAGAAAAGAATTTTATCAAACAATGATTAATATGAAAAGAAAGAGAATTCCATAAAACAATGATAAATATAAAAGAAAGAAAATGTCATAAAGAAAAGATAAATATGAAAAGAAAGAGAATGTCATAAAACAATGATTAATATGAAAAGAAAGAGAATTCCATAAAACAATGATAAATATGAAAAGAAAGAGAATGTAATAAAACAATGATAAATATGAAAAGAAAGAGAATTTCATAAAACAATGATTAATATGAAAAGAAAGAGAATTTTATCAAAACAATGCTAAATATGAAAGAAAGAGAATTTCATAAAACAATGATTAATATGAAAAGAAAGAGAATTCTATAAAACAATGATAAATATGAAAAGAAAGAGAATTTCATAAAACAATGATTAATATGAAAAGAAGAGAATTCTATAAAACAATGATAAATATGAAAAGAAGAGAATTCCATAACACTTGATAAATATGAAAAGAAAGAGAATTCCATAAAACAAGGATAAATATGAAAAAAAGAGAATGTCATAAAATAATGATTAATATGAAAAGAAAGAGAATGTAATAAAACAATGATTAATATGAAAAGAAAGAGAATTCCATAAAACAATGATAAATATGAAAAGAAAGAAAATGTCATAAAGAAAAGATAAATATGAAAAGAAAGAGAATGTCATAAAACAATGATTAATATGAAAAGAAAGAGAATTCCATAAAAACAATGATAAATATGAAAAGAAAGAGAATGTAATAAAACAATGATAAATATGAAAAGAAAGAGAATTTCATAAAACAATGATTAATATGAAAAGAAAGAGAATTTTATCAAACAATGCTAAATATGAAAGAAAGAGAATTTCATAAAACAATGATTAATATGAAAAGAAAGAGAATTCTATAAAACAATGATAAATATGAAAAGAAAGAGAATTTCATAAAACAATGATTAATATGAAAGAAAGAGAATTCTATAAAACAATGATAAATATGAAAAGAAAGAGAATTCCATAAACACATTGATAAATATGAAAAGAAAGAGAATTCCATAAAACAAGGATAAATATGAAAAGAAAGAGAATGTCATAAAATAATGATTAAATATGAAAAGAAAGAGAATTCTATAAAACAATGTTAAATATGAAAAGAAAGAGAATTTTATCAAACAATGCTAAATATGAAAAGAAAGAGAATTCATAAAACAATGCTAAATATGAAAAGAAAGAGAAT
>NC_067204.1:7045820-7085262 GCF_026262505.1 Trichomonas vaginalis G3 | reverse complement strand
ATTTATCATTATTTTATGACATTCTCTTTCTTTTCATATTTAATCTTGTTTATGGAATTCTCTTTCTTTTCATATTTATCAATGTGTTATGAAATTCTCTTTCTTTTCATATTAATCATTGTTTTATGAAATTCTCTTTCTTTTCATATTTATCATTGTTTGATAGAATTCTCTTTCTTTTCATATTTAGCATTGTTTAATGAAATTCTCTTCTCTTTTCATATTTAGCATTGTTTGATAAAAATTCTCTTTCTTTTTCATATTTAAATTGTTTTATAGAATTCTCTTCTTTTCATATTAATCATTATTTTATGACATTCTCTTTCTTTTCATAATTATCATTGTTTTATGAATTCTCTTTCTTTCATATTTATCATTGTTTATATGAAATTCTCTTTCTTTTCATATTAATCATTGTTTATGAAATTCTCTTATTTATATTTATCATTGTTTGATAGAATCTCTTTCTTTTCATATTTATCGTTGTTTTATGAAATTCTCTTTCTTTCATATTTATCATTGTTTTATGAATTTCTCTCAATATTGATGAATGCCCTCTTAGCATTGCCATCAAAAAGATGTCGATAGAAATTGTCCAATTCCTAGTTGATCATGGTGCTGATGTTAACATGAAACTTATTCTCTTTCTTTTCATATTTATCATTATTTTATGACATTCTTTCTTTTTATATTTATCCTTTTTTATGGAATTCTCTTTCTTTTCATATTTATCAATGTGTTATGGAATTCTCTTTCTTTTCATATTTATCATTGTTTTATGGAATTCTCTTTCTTTTCATATTATCATTGTTTTATGAAATTCTCTTTCTTTTCATATTTAGCATTGTTGTATCGAATTCTATTTCTTTTCATATTTATCATTGTTTTATGAAATTCTCTTTCTTTTCATATTAATCATTGTTTTTTGAAATTCTCTTTCTTTTCATATTAATCATTGTTTTTGAAATTCTCTTTTTTTCATATTTATTGTTTTATAGAATTCTCTTTCTTTTCATATTAATCATTGTTTTATGAAATTCTCTTTCTTTTCATATTTATCATTGTTTTATGAAATTCTCTTTCTTTTCATATTAATCATTGTTTTATGAAATTCTCTTTCTTTTCATATTTTCATTGTTTGATAGAATCTCTTTCTTTTCATATTTATCGTTGTTTTATGAAATTCTCTTTCTTTCATATTTATCATTGTTTTATGATTTCTCTCAATATTGATGAATGCCCTCTTAGCATTGCATCAAAAAGATGTCGATAGAAAATTGTCCAATTCCTAGTTGATCATGGTGCTGATGTTAACATGAAACTTATTCTCTTTCTTTTCATATTTATCATTATTTTATGACATTCTCTTTCTTTTCATATTTATCCTTGTTTTATGGAATTCTCTTTCTTTTCATATTTATCAATGTGTTATGGAATTCTCTTTCTTTTCATATTTATCATTGTTTTATAGAATTCTCTTTCTTTTCATATTAATCATTGTTTTATGAAATTCTCTTTCTTTTCATATTAATCATTGTTTTATGAAATTCTCTTTCTTTTCATATTAATCATTGTTTTATGAAATTCTTTTCTTTTCATATTTATCATTGTTTTATATAATTGTCTTTCTTTTCATATTTATCATTGTTTTATGGAATTCTTTTTTTTCATATTAATCATTGTTTTATGACATTCTCTTTCTTTTCATATTTATCTTTTCTTATGACATTTTTTTCTTTCATATTTATCCTTGTTTTATAACATTCTCTTTCTTTTCATATTAATCATTGTTTTATGAATTTCTCTCAATATTGATGAATGCCTCTTAGTATTGCCATCAAAAAGATGTCGATAGAAATTGTCCAATTCCTAGTTGATCATGGTGCTGATGTTAACATGAAACTTATTCTCTTTTTTCATATTTATCATTATTTTATGGAATTCTCTTTCTTTTCATATTAATCATTGTTTTATGGAATTCTCTTTCTTTTCATATTTATCATTGTTTTATGAATTTCTCTCAATATTGATGAATGCCCTCTTAGCATTGCCATCAAAAAGATGTCGATAGAAATTGTCCAATTCCTAGTTGATCATGGTGCTGATGTTAACATGAAACTTATTCTCTTTCTTTTCATATTTATCATTATTTTATGACATTCTCTTTCTTTTCATATTTATCCTTGTTTTATGGAATTCTCTTTCTTTTCATATTTATCATGTGTTATGGAATTCTCTTTCTTTCATATTTATCATTGTTTTATAGAATTCTCTTTCTTTTCATATTAATCATTGTTGTATCGAATTCTATTTCTTTTCATATTAATCATTGTTTTATGGAATTCTCTTTCTTTTCATATTAATCATTGTTTTATGAAATTCTCTTTCTTTTCATATTTATCATTGTTTTATGAAATTCTCTTTCTTTTCATATTAATCATTGTTTTATGAAATTCTCTTTCTTTTCATATTTATCATTGTTTTATGAAATTCTCTTTCTTTTCATATTAATCATTGTTTTATGAAATTCTCTTTCTTTTCATATTTATCATGTTTGATAGAATCTCTTTCTTTTCATATTTATCGTTGTTTTATGAATTCTCTTTCTTTTCATATTTATCATTGTTTTATGAATTTCTCTCAATATTGATGAATGCCCTCTTAGCATTGCCATCAAAAAGATGTCGATAGAAATTGTCCAATTCCTAGTTGATCATGGTGCTGATGTTAACATGAAACTTATTCTCTTTCTTTTCATATTTATCATTGTTTTATTACATTCTATTTCTTTTCATATTTATCACTGTTTTATAGAATTCTCTTTCTTTTCATATTTATCATTGTTTTATAGAATTCTCTTTCTTTTCATATTAATCATTGTTTTATGACATTCTCTTTCTTTTCATATTTATCTTTTCTTTATGACTTTTCTTTTTTTCATATTTCATGTTTTATTACATTCTCTTTCTTTTCATATTTATCATTGTTTTATTACATCTATTTCTTTTCATATTAATCATTGTTTTATGAAATTCTCTTTCTTTTCATATTTATCATGTTTTATGAAATTCTCTTTCTTTTCATATTTATCATTGTTTGATATAATTCTCTTTCTTTTCATATTTATCATTGTTTTATGACATTCTCTTTCTTTTCATATTTATCATTGTTTTATGAATTTCTCTCAATATTGATGAATGCCCTCTTAGCATTGCCATCAAAAAGATGTCGATAGAAATTGTCCAATTCCTAGTTGATCATGGTGCTGATGTTAACATGAAACTTATTCTCTTTCTTTTCATATTTATCATTATTTTATGACATTCTCTTTCTTTTCATATTTATCCTTGTTTTATGGAATTCTCTTTCTTTTCATATTTATCAATGTGTTATGGAATTCTCTTTCTTTTCATATTTATCATTGTTTTATGGAATTCTCTTTCTTTTCATATTTATCATTATTTTATGACATTCTCTTTCTTTTCATATTTATCCTTGTTTTATGGAATTCTCTTTCTTTTCATATTTATCAATGTGTTATGAAATTCTCTTTCTTTTCATATTTATCATTGTTTTATGAAATTCTCTTTCTTTTCATATTAATCATTGTTTTATGACATTCTCTTTCTTTTCATATTTATCTTTTCTTTATGACATTTTCTTTCTTTTCATATTTATCATTGTTTTATTACATTCTCTTTCTTTTCATATTTATCATTGTTTGATAAAATTCTCTTTCTTTTCATATTAATCATTGTTTTATGACATTCTCTTTCTTTTCATATTTATCATTGTTTTATGAATTTCTCTCAATATTGATGAATGCCCTCTTAGCATTGCCATCAAAAAGATGTCGATAGAAATTGTCCAATTCCTAGTTGATCATGGTGCTGATGTTAACATGAAACTTATTCTCTTTCTTTTCATATTTATCATTATTTTATGACATTCTCTTTCTTTTCATATTTATCCTTGTTTTATGGAATTCTCTTTCTTTTCATATTTATCAATGTGTTATGAAATTCTCTTTCTTTTCATATTAATCATTGTTTTATGAAATTCTCTTTCTTTTCATATTTATCATTGTTTGATAGAATTCTCTTTCTTTTCATATTTAGCATTGTTTTATGAAATTCTCTTTCTTTTCATATTTAGCATTGTTTGATAAAATTCTCTTTCTTTCATATTTAACATTGTTTTATAGAATTCTCTTTCTTTTCATATTAATCATTATTTTATGACATTCTCTTTCTTTTCATATTTATCATTGTTTTATGAAATTCTCTTTCTTTTCATATTTATCATTGTTTTATGAAATTCTCTTTCTTTTCATATTAATCATTGTTTTATGAAATTCTCTTTCTTTTCATATTTATCATTGTTTGATAGAATCTCTTTCTTTTCATATTTATCGTTGTTTTATGAAATTCTCTTTCTTTTCATATTTATCATTGTTTTATGAATTTCTCTCAATATTGATGAATGCCCTCTTAGCATTGCCATCAAAAAGATGTCGATAGAAATTGTCCAATTCCTAGTTGATCATGGTGCTGATGTTAACATGAAACTTATTCTCTTTCTTTTCATATTTATCATTATTTTATGGAATTCTCTTTCTTTTCATATTAATCATTGTTTTATGACATTCTCTTTCTTTTCATATTTATCCTTGTTTTATGGAATTCTCTTTCTTTTCATATTTATCAATGTGTTATGGAATTCTCTTTCTTTTCATATTTATCATTGTTTTATGGAATTCTCTTTCTTTTCATATTAATCATTGTTTTATGAAATTCTCTTTCTTTTCATATTTAGCATTGTTGTATCGAATTCTATTTCTTTTCATATTTATCATTGTTTTATGAAATTCTCTTTCTTTTCATATTAATCATTGTTTTTTGAAATTCTCTTTCTTTTCATATTAATCATTGTTTTATGAAATTCTCTTTCTTTTCATATTTATCATTGTTTTATGAAATTCTCTTTCTTTTCATATTTATCAATGTTTTATGGAATTCTCTTTCTTTTCATATTAATCATTGTTTTATGACATTCTCTTTCTTTTCATATTTATCACTGTTTTATGAATTTCTCTCAATATTGATGAATGCCCTCTTAGCATTGCCATCAAAAAGATGTCGATAGAAATTGTCCAATTCCTAGTTGATCATGGTGCTGATGTTAACATGAAACTTATTCTCTTTCTTTTCATATTTATCATTGTTTTATTACATTCTATTTCTTTTCATATTTATCACTGTTTTATAGAATTCTCTTTCTTTTCATATTTATCATTGTTTTATAGAATTCTCTTTCTTTTCATATTAATCATTGTTTTATGACATTCTCTTTCTTTTCATATTTATCATTGTTTTATGAATTTCTCTCAATATTGATGAATGCCCTCTTAGCATTGCCATCAAAAAGATGTCGATAGAAATTGTCCAATTCCTAGTTGATCATGGTGCTGATGTTAACATGAAACTTATTCTCTTTCTTTTCATATTTATCATTATTTTATGACATTCTCTTTCTTTTCATATTTATCCTTGTTTTATGGAATTCTCTTTCTTTTCATATTTATCAATGTGTTATGGAATTCTCTTTTCTTTTCATATTTATCATTGTTTTATGAATTCTCTTTCTTTTCATATTAATCATTGTTTTATGAAATTCTCTTTCTTTTCATATTAATCATTGTTTTATGAAATTCTCTTTCTTTTCATATTAATCATTGTTTTATGAAATTCTCTTTCTTTTCATATTTATCATTGTTTTATATAATTGTCTTTCTTTTCATATTTATCATTGTTTTATGGAATTCTCTTTCTTTTCATATTAATCATTGTTTTATGACATTCTCTTTTTTTCATATTTATCTTTTCTTTATGACATTTTTTCTTTTCATATTTATCCTTGTTTTATAACATTCTCTTTCTTTTCATATTAATCATTGTTTTATGAATTTCTCTCAATATTGATGAATGCCCTCTTAGCATTGCCATCAAAAAGATGTCGATAGAAATTGTCCAATTCCTAGTTGATCATGGTGCTGATGTTAACATGAAACTTATTCTCTTTCTTTTCATATTTATCATTATTTTATGGAATTCTCTTTCTTTTCATATTAATCATTGTTTTATGGAATTCTCTTTCTTTTCATATTTATCATTGTTTTATGAATTTCTCTCAATATTGATGAATGCCCTCTTAGCATTGCCATCAAAAAGATGTCGATAGAAATTGTCCAATTCCTAGTTGATCATGGTGCTGATGTTAACATGAAACTTATTCTCTTTCTTTTCATATTTATCATTATTTTATGACATTCTCTTTCTTTTCATATTTATCCTTGTTTTATGGAATTCTCTTTCTTTTCATATTTATCATTGTTTTATGAAATTCTCTTTCTTTTCATATTAATCATTGTTTTATAGAATTCTCTTTCTTTTCATATTAATCATTGTTGTATCGAATTCTATTTCTTTTCATATTAATCATTGTTTTATGGAATTCTCTTTCTTTTCATATTAATCATTGTTTTATGAAATTCTCTTTCTTTTCATATTTATCATTGTTTTATGAAATTCTCTTTCTTTTCATATTAATCATTGTTTTATGAAATTCTCTTTCTTTTCATATTTATCATTGTTTTATGAAATTCTCTTTCTTTTCATATTAATCATTGTTTTATGAATTCTCTTTCTTTTCATATTTATCATTGTTTGATAGAATTCTTTCTTTTCATATTAATCATTGTTTTATGACATTCTCTTTCTTTTCATATTTATCATGTTTTATGAATTTCTCTCAATATTGATGAATGCCCTCTTAGCATTGCCATCAAAAAGATGTCGATAGAAATTGTCCAATTCCTAGTTGATCATGGTGCTGATGTTAACATGAAACTTATTCTCTTTCTTTTCATATTTATCATTGTTTTATTACATTCTATTTCTTTTCATATTTATCTGTTTTATAGAATTCTCTTTCTTTTCATATTTATCATTGTTTTATAGAATTCTCTTTCTTTTCATATTAATCATTGTTTTATGACATTCTCTTTCTTTTCATATTTATCTTTTCTTTATGACATTTTCTTTCTTTTCATATTTATCATTGTTTTATTACATTCTCTTTCTTTTCATATTTATCATTGTTTTATTACATTCTATTTCTTTTCATATTAATCATTATTTTATGACATTCTCTTTCTTTTCATATTTATCCTTGTTTTATGGAATTCTCTTTCTTTTCATATTTATCAATGTGTTATGAAATTCTCTTTCTTTTCATATTAATCATTGTTTTATGACATTCTCTTTCTTTTCATATTTATCATTGTTTTATGAATTTCTCTCAATATTGATGAATGCCCTCTTAGCATTGCCATCAAAAAAGATGTCGATAGAAATTGTCCAATTCCTAGTTGATCATGGTGCTGATGTTAACATGAAACTTATTCTCTTTCTTTTCATATTTATCATTATTTTATGACATTCTCTTTCTTTTCATATTTATCCTTGTTTTATGGAATTCTCTTTCTTTTCATATTTATCAATGTTTTTATGAAATTCTCTTTCTTTTCATATTAATCATTGTTTTATGAAATTCTCTTTCTTTTCATATTTATCATTGTTTTATAGAATTCTCTTTCTTTTCATATTTAGCATTGTTTTATGAAATTCTCTTTCTTTTCATATTTAGCATTGTTTGATAAAATTCTCTTTCTTTTCATATTTAACATTGTTTTATAGAATTCTCTTTCTTTTCATATTAATCATTATTTTATGACATTCTCTTTCTTTTCATATTTATCCTTGTTTTATGGAATTCTCTTTTTTCATATTTATCAATGTGTTATGGAATTCTCTTTCTTTTCATATTTATCATTGTTTTATAGAATTCTCTTTCTTTTCATATTAATCATTGTTTTATGAAATTCTCTTTCTTTTCATATTTATCATTGTTTTATAGAATTCTCTTTCTTTTCATATTAATCATTGTTTTATGAAATTCTCTTTCTTTCATATTTAGCATTGTTTGATAAAATTCTCTTTCTTTATATTATATCATTGTTTTATGAAATTCTCTTTCTTTTCATATTTATCATTGTTTTATTACATTCTCTTTCTTTTCATATTTATCATTGTTTTATGGAATTCTCTTTCTTTTCATATTAATCATTGTTTTATGACATTCTCTTTCTTTTCATATTTATCTTTTTTTATGACATTTTCTTTCTTTTCATATTTATCATTGTTTTATGGAATTCTCTTTCTTTCATATTAATCATTGTTTTATTACATTCTCTTTCTTTTCATATTAATCATTGTTTTATGACATTCTCTTTCTTTTCATATTTATCATTGTTTTATGAATTTCTCTCAATATTGATGAATGCCCTCTTAGCATTGCCATCAAAAAGATGTCGATAGAAATTGTCCAATTCCTAGTTGATCATGGTGCTGATGTTAACATGAAACTTATTCTCTTTCTTTTCATATTTATCATTATTTTATGACATTCTCTCTTTTTTCATATTTATCCTTGTTTTATGGAATTCTCTTTCTTTTCATATTTATCAATGTGTTATGGAATTCTCTTTCTTTTCATATTTATCATTGTTTTATGGAATTCTCTTTCTTTTCATATTAATCATTGTTTTATGAAATTCTCTTTCTTTTCATATTTAGCATTGTTGTATCGAATTCTATTTCTTTTCATATTTATCATTGTTTTATGAAATTCTCTTTCTTTTCATATTAATCATTGTTTTTTGAAATTCTCTTTCTTTTCATATTAATCATTGTTTTATGAAATTCTCTTTCTTTTCATATTAATCATTGTTTTATGAATTCTCTTTCTTTTCATATTTATCAATGTTTTATGGAATTCTCTTTCTTTTCATATTAATCATTGTTTTATGACATTCTCTTTCTTTTCATATTTATCACTGTTTTATGAATTTCTCTCAATATTGATGAATGCCCTCTTAGCATTGCCATCAAAAAGATGTCGATAGAAATTGTCCAATTCCTAGTTGATCATGGTGCTGATGTTAACATGAAACTTATTCTCTTTCTTTTCATATTTATCATTGTTTTATGGAATTCTCTTTCTTTTCATATTAATCATTGTTTTATGAAATTCTCTTTCTTTTCATATTTATCATTGTTTTATGAAATTCTCTTTCTTTTCATATTAATCATTGTTTTATGACATTCTCTTTCTTTTCATATTTATCATTGTTTTATGAATTTCTCTCAATATTGATGAATGCCCTCTTAGCATTGCCATCAAAAAGATGTCGATAGAAATTGTCCAATTCCTAGTTGATCATGGTGCTGATGTTAACATGAAACTTATTCTCTTTCTTTTCATATTTATCATTATTTTATGACATTCTCTTTCTTTTCATATTTATCCTTGTTTTATGGAATTCTCTTTCTTTTCATATTTATCAATGTGTTATGGAATTCTCTTCTTTTCATATTTATCATTGTTTTATAGAATTCTCTTTCTTTTCATATTAATCATTGTTTTATGAAATTCTCTTTCTTTTCATATTAATCATTGTTTTTTGAAATTCTCTTTCTTTTCATATTAATCATTGTTTTATGAAATTCTCTTTCTTTTCATATTTATCATTGTTTTATATAATTGTCTTTCTTTTCATATTTATCATTGTTTTATGGAATTCTCTTTCTTTTCATATTAATCATTGTTTTATGACATTCTCTTTCTTTTCATATTTATCTTTTCTTTATGACATTTTCTTTCTTTTCATATTTATCCTTGTTTTATAACATTCTCTTTCTTTTCATATTAATCATTGTTTTATGAATTTCTCTCAATATTGATGAATGCCCTCTTAGTATTGCCATCAAAAAGATGTCGATAGAAATTGTCCAATTCCTAGTTGATCATGGTGCTGATGTTAACATGAAACTTATTCTCTTTCTTTTCATATTTATCATTATTTTATGGAATTCTCTTTCTTTTCATATTAATCATTGTTTTATGGAATTCTCTTTCTTTTCATATTTATCATTGTTTTATGAATTTTCTCAATATTGATGAATGCCCTCTTAGCATTGCCATCAAAAAGATGTCGATAGAAATTGTCCAATTCCTAGTTGATCATGGTGCTGATGTTAACATGAAACTTATTCTCTTTCTTTTCATATTTATCATTATTTTATGACATTCTCTTTCTTTTCATATTTATCCTTGTTTTATGGAATTCTCTTTCTTTTCATATTTATCATTGTTTTATGAAATTCTCTTTCTTTTCATATTAATCATTGTTTTATAGAATTCTATTTCTTTTCATATTAATCATTGTTTTATGGAATTCTCTTTCTTTTCATATTAATCATTGTTTTATGAAATTCTCTTTCTTTTCATATTTATCATTGTTTTATGAAATTCTCTTTCTTTTCATATTAATCATTGTTTTATGAAATTCTCTTCTTTTCATATTTATCATTGTTTTATGGAATTCTCTTTCTTTTCATATTAATCATTGTTTTATGAAATTCTCTTTCTTTTCATATTTATCATTGTTTGATAGAATCTCTTTCTTTTCATATTAATCATTGTTTTATGACATTCTCTTTCTTTTCATATTTATCACTGTTTTATGAATTTCTCTCAATATTGATGAATGCCCTCTTAGCATTGCCATCAAAAAGATGTCGATAGAAATTGTCCAATTCCTAGTTGATCATGGTGCTGATGTTAACATGAAACTTATTCTCTTTCTTTTCATATTTATCATTGTTTTATTACATTCTATTTCTTTTCATATTTATCACTGTTTTATAGAATTCTCTTTCTTTTCATATTTATCATTGTTTTATAGAATTCTCTTTTTTTCATATTAATCATTGTTTTATGACATTCTCTTTCTTTTCATATTTATCTTTTCTTTATGACATTTTCTTTCTTTTCATATTTATCATTGTTTTATTACATTCTCTTTCTTTTCATATTTATCATTGTTTTATTACATTCTATTTTTTTCATATTAATCATTGTTTTATGAAATTCTCTTTCTTTCATATTTATCATTGTTTATGAAATTCTCTTTCTTTTCATATATTATCATTGTTTGATAAAATTCTCTTTCTTTTCATATTTATCATTGTTTTATGACATTCTCTTTCTTTCATATTTATCATTGTTTTATGAATTTCTCTCAATATTGATGAATGCCCTCTTAGCATTGCCATCAAAAGATGTCGATAGAATTGTCCAATTCCTAGTTGATCATGGTGCTGATGTTAACATGAAACTTATTCTCTTTCTTCTTCATATTTATCATTATTTTATGACATTCTCTTTCTTTTCATATTTATCCTTGTTTTATGGAATTCTCTTTCTTTTCATATTTATCAATGTGTTTATGGAATTCTCTTCTTTTCATATTTATCATTGTTTTATGGAATTCTCTTTCTTTTCATATTTATCATTATTTTATGACATTCTCTTTTCTTTTCATATTTATCCTTGTTTTATGGAATTCTCTTTCTTTTCATATTTATCAATGTGTTATGAAATTCTCTTTCTTTTCATATTAATCATTGTTTTATGACATTCTCTTTCTTTTCATATTTATCATTGTTTTTATGAATTCTCTCAATATTGATGAATGCCCTCTTAGCATTGCCATCAAAAAGATGTCGATAGAAATTGTCCAATTCCTAGTTGATCATGGTGCTGATGTTAACATGAAACTTATTCTCTTTCTTTTCATATTTATCATTATTTTATGACATTCTCTTTCTTTTCATATTTATCCTTGTTTTATGGAATTCTCTTTCTTTCTCATATTTATCAATGTGTTATGAAATTCTCTTTCTTTTCATATTAATCATTGTTTTATGAAATTCTCTTTCTTTTCATATTTATCATTGTTTTATAGATTCTCTTTCTTTTCATATTTAGCATTGTTTATGAAATTCTCTTCTTTTCATATTTAGCATTGTTTGATAAATTCTCTTTCTTTTCATATTTAACATTGTTTTTATAGAATTCTCTTTCTTTTCATATTAATCATTATTTTATGACATTCTCTTTCTTTTCATATTTATCCTTGTTTTATGGAATTCTCTTTCTTTTCATATTTATCAATGTGTTATGGAATTTCTTTCTTTTTCATATTTATCATTGTTTTATAGAATTCTCTTTCTTTTCATATTAATCATTGTTTTATGAAATTCTCTTTCTTTTCATATTTATCATTGTTTTATAGAATTCTCTTTCTTTTCATATTAATCATTGTTTTATGAAATTCTCTTTCTTTTCATATTTAGCATTGTTTGATAAAATTCTCTTTCTTTTCATATTAATCATTGTTTTATGAAATTCTCTTTCTTTTCATATTTATCATTGTTTTATTACATTCTCTTCTTTTCATATTTATCATTGTTTTATGGAATTCTCTTTCTTTTCATATTAATCATTGTTTTATGACATTCTCTTTCTTTTCATATTTTATCTTTTCTTTATGACATTTTCTTTCTTTTCATATTTATCATTGTTTTATGGAATTCTCTTTTCTTTCATATTAATCATTGTTTTATTACATTCTCTTTCTTTTCATATTAATCATTGTTTTATGACATTCTCTTTCTTTTCATATTTATCATTGTTTATGAATTTCTCTCAATATTGATGAATGCCCCTCTAGCATTGCCATCAAAGATGTCGATAGAAATTGTCCAATTCCTAGTTGATCATGGTGCTGATGTTAACATGAAACTTATTCTCTTTCTTTTCATATTTATCATTATTTTATGACATTCTCTTTCTTTTCATATTTATCCTTGTTTTATGGAATTCTCTTTCTTTTCATATTTATCAATGTGTTATGGAATTTCTTTCTTTTCATATTTATCATTGTTTTATGGAATTCTCTTTCTTTTCATATTAATCATTGTTTTATGAAATTCTCTTTCTTTTCATATTTAGCATTGTTGTATCGATTTCTATTTCTTTTCATATTTATCATTGTTTATGAAATTCTCTTTCTTTCATATTAATCATTGTTTTTTGAAATTCTCTTTCTTTTCATATTAATCATTGTTTTATGAAATTCTCTTTCTTTTCATATTTATCATTGTTTTATGAAATTCTCTTCTTTTCATATTTATCAATGTTTTTATGGAATTCTCTTTCTTTTCATATTAATCATTGTTTTATGACATTCTCTTTCTTTTCATATTTATCACTGTTTTATGAATTTCTCTCAATATTGATGAATGCCCTCTTAGCATTGCCATCAAAAAGATGTCGATAGAAATTGTCCAATTCCTAGTTGATCATGGTGCTGATGTTAACATGAAACTTATTCTCTTTCTTTTCATATTTATCATTGTTTTATGGAATTCTCTTCTTTTCATATTCATGTTTTTGAATTCTCTTTTTTCATATTTATCATTGTTTTTTTCTTTTCATATTAATCATTGTTTATTTTTTATTTTTATTTTGTTATGAATCTTTTTCTCATATTTTCGTTGTTTTATGACATTCTCTTTCTTTTCTATTTATCATTGTTTTAGAATTCTCTCTGATGCCTCTATTGCCATCAAAGATGATGATAGAAATTGTCCAATTCCTAGTTGATCATGGTGCTGTTAACATGAAACTTATCTCTTCTTTATATTATCATTGTTTATTACATTCTATTTCTTTTCATATTTACACTAGTTTATAATTTTTTTTTTATTTTGTTTTATAGAATCCCTTTCTTTTCATATTAATCATTGTTTTATGACATTCTCTTTCTTTTCATATTTATCTTTTCTTTATGACATTTTCTTTTCTTTCATATTTATCATTGTTTTATGAAATTCTCTTTCTTTTCATATTAATCATTGTTTTATTACATTCTATTTCTTTTCATATTAATCATTGTTTTATGAAATTCTCTTTCTTTTCATATTTATCATTGTTTTATGAAATTCTCTTTCTTTTCATATTTATCATTTTTTGATAAAATTCTCTTTCTTTTCAATATTTATCATTGTTTTATGACATTCTCTTTCTTTTCATATTTATCATTGTTTTATGAATTCTTCTCAATATTGATGAATGCCCTCTTAGCATTGCCATCAAAAAGATGTCGATAGAAATTGTCCAATTCCTAGTTGATCATGGTGCTGATGTTAACATGAAACTTATTCTCTTTCTTTTCATATTTATCATTATTTTATGACATTCTCTTTCTTTTCATATTTATCCTTGTTTTATGGAATTCTCTTCTTTTCATATTTATCAATGTGTTATGGAATTCTCTTTCTTTTCATATTTATCATTGTTTTATGGAATTCTCTTTCTTTTCATATTTATCATTATTTTATGACATTCTCTTCTTTATTTTATCCTTGTTTTATGGAATTCTCTTTCTTTTCATATTTATCAATGTGTTATGAAATTCTCTTTCTTTTCATATTTATCATTGTTTTATGAAATTCTCTTTCTTTTCATATTAATCATTGTTTTATGACATTCTCTTCTTTCATATTTATCTTTTCTTTATGACATTTTTCTTCTTTCATATTTATCATTGTTTTATTCATCTCTTTCTTTTCATATTTATCATTGTTTGATAAAATTCTCTTTCTTTTCATATTAATCATTGTTTTATGACATTCTCTTTCTTTTCTATTTATCATTGTTTTTATGAATTTCTCTCAATATTGATGAATGCCCTCTTAGCATTGCCATCAAAAAGATGTCGATAGAAATTGTCCAATTCCTAGTTGATCATGGTGCTGATGTTAACATGAAACTTATTCTCTTTCTTTTCATATTTATCATTATTTTATGACATTCTCTTTCTTTTCATATTTATCCTTGTTTTATGGAATTCTCTTTCTTTTCATATTTATCAATGTGTTATGGAATTCTCTTTCTTTCATCATTTTATCATTGTTTATGGAATTCTCTTTCTTTCATATTAATCATTGTTTTATGAAATTCTCTTTCTTTTCATATTAATCATTGTTTTATGAAATCTCTTTCTTTTCATATTAATCATTGTTTTATAGAATTCTCTTTCTTTTCATATTAATCATTGTTTTGTAGAATTCTATTTCTTTTCATATTAATCATTGTTTTATGAATTCTCTTTCTTTTCATATTAATCATTGTTTTATGAAATTCTCTTTCTTTTCATATTAATCATTGTTTTATGAAATTCTCTTTCTTTTCATATTTATCATTGTTTTATGAAATTCTCTTTCTTTCATATTAATCATTGTTTTATGAAATTCTCTTTCTTTTCATATTTATCATTGTTTTAATGAATTCTCTTTCTTTTCATATTAATCATTGTTTTATGAAATTCTCTTTCTTTTCATATTTATCATTGTTTGATAGAATCTCTTTCTTTTCATATTTATCGTTGTTTTTATGACATTCTCTTTCTTTTCATATTTATCATTGTTTTATGAATTTCTCTCAATATTGATGAATGCCCTCTTAGCATTGCCATCAAAAAGATGTCGATAGAAATTGTCCAATTCCTAGTTGATCATGGTGCTGATGTTAACATGAAACTTATTCTCTTTCTTTTCATATTTATCATTATTTTATTACATTCTATTTCTTTTCATATTTATCACTGTTTTATAGAATTCTCTTTCTTTTCATATTTATCATTGTTTTATAGAATTCTCTTTCTTTTCATATTAATCATTGTTTTATGACATTCTCTTTCTTTTCATATTTATCTTTTCTTTATGACATTTTCTTTCTTTTCATATTTATCATTGTTTTATTACATTCTCTTTCTTTTCATATTTATCATTGTTTTATTACATTCTATTTCTTTTCATATTAATCATTGTTTTATGAAATTCTCTTTCTTTTCATATTTATCATTGTTTTATGAAATTCTCTTTCTTTTCATATTTATCATTGTTTGATAAAATTCTCTTTCTTTTCATATTTATCATTGTTTTATGACATTCTCTTTCTTTTCATATTTATCATTGTTTTATGAATTTCTCTCAATATTGATGAATGCCCTCTTAGCATTGCCATCAAAAAGATGTCGATAGAAATTGTCCAATTCCTAGTTGATCATGGTGCTGATGTTAACATGAAACTTATTCTCTTTCTTTTCATATTTATCATTATTTTATGACATTCTCTTTCTTTTCATATTTATCCTTGTTTTATGGAATTCTCTTTCTTTTCATATTTATCAATGTGTTATGGAATTCTCTTTCTTTTCATATTTATCATTGTTTTATGGAATTCTCTTTCTTTTCATATTTATCATTATTTTATGAAATTCTCTTTCTTTTCATATTAATCATTGTTTTATGAAATTCTCTTTCTTTTCATATTTATCATTGTTTGATAGAATTCTCTTTCTTTTCATATTAATCATTGTTTTATAGAATTCTCTTTCTTTTCATATTAATCATTGTTTTATTACATTCTCTTTCTTTTCATATTTATCATTGTTTTTTGAAATTCTCTTTCTTTTCATATTAATCATTGTTTTATGACATTCTCTTTCTTTTCATATTTATCATTGTTTTATGAATTTCTCTCAATATTGATGAATGCCCTCTTAGCATTGCCATCAAAAAGATGTCGATAGAAATTGTCCAATTCCTAGTTGATCATGGTGCTGATGTTAACATGAAACTTATTCTCTTTCTTTTCATATTTATCATTATTTTATGACATTCTCTTTCTTTTCATATTTATCCTTGTTTTATGGAATTCTCTTTCTTTTCATATTTATCAATGTGTTATGAAATTCTCTTTCTTTTCATATTAATCATTGTTTTATGAAATTCTCTTTCTTTTCATATTTATCATTGTTTGATAGAATTCTCTTTCTTTTCATATTTAGCATTGTTTTATGAAATTCTCTTTCTTTTCATATTTAGCATTGTTTGATAAAATTCTCTTTCTTTTCATATTTAACATTGTTTTATAGAATTCTCTTTCTTTTCATATTAATCATTATTTTATGACATTCTCTTTCTTTTCATATTTATCCTTGTTTTATGGAATTCTCTTTCTTTTCATATTTATCAATGTGTTATGGAATTCTCTTTCTTTTCATATTTATCATTGTTTTATAGAATTCTCTTTCTTTTCATATTAATCATTGTTTTATGAAATTCTCTTTCTTTTCATATTTATCATTGTTTTATAGAATTCTCTTTCTTTTCATATTAATCATTGTTTTATGAAATTCTCTTTCTTTTCATATTTAGCATTGTTTGATAAAATTCTCTTTCTTTTCATATTAATCATTGTTTTATGAAATTCTCTTTCTTTTCATATTTATCATTGTTTTATTACATTCTCTTTCTTTTCATATTTATCATTGTTTTATGGAATTCTCTTTCTTTTCATATTAATCATTGTTTTATGACATTCTCTTTCTTTTCATATTTATCTTTTCTTTATGACATTTTCTTTCTTTTCATATTTATCATTGTTTTATGGAATTCTCTTTCTTTTCATATTAATCATTGTTTTATTACATTCTCTTTCTTTTCATATTAATCATTATTTTATGACATTCTCTTTCTTTTCATATTTATCCTTGTTTTATGGAATTCTCTTTCTTTTCATATTTATCAATGTGTTATGGAATTCTCTTTCTTTTCATATTTATCATTGTTTTATAGAATTCTCTTTCTTTTCATATTAATCATTGTTTTATGAAATTCTCTTTCTTTTCATATTTATCATTGTTTTATAGAATTCTCTTTCTTTTCATATTAATCATTGTTTTATGAAATTCTCTTTCTTTTCATATTTAGCATTGTTTGATAAAATTCTCTTTCTTTTCATATTAATCATTGTTTTATGAAATTCTCTTTCTTTTCATATTTATCATTGTTTTATTACATTCTCTTTCTTTTCATATTTATCATTGTTTTATGTAATTCTCTTTCTTTTCATATTAATCATTGTTTTATGACATTCTCTTTCTTTTCATATTTATCTTTTCTTTATGACATTTTCTTTCTTTTCATATTTATCATTGTTTTATGGAATTCTCTTTCTTTTCATATTAATCATTGTTTGATAAAATTCTCTTTCTTTTCATATTTATCATTGTTTTATGACATTCTCTTTCTTTTCATATTTATCATTGTTTTATGAATTTCTCTCAATATTGATGAATGCCCTCTTAGCATTGCCATCAAAAAGATGTCGATAGAAATTGTCCAATTCCTAGTTGATCATGGTGCTGATGTTAACATGAAACTTATTCTCTTTCTTTTCATATTTATCATTATTTTATGACATTCTCTTTCTTTTCATATTTATCCTTGTTTTATGGAATTCTCTTTCTTTTCATATTTATCAATGTGTTATGGAATTCTCTTTCTTTTCATATTTATCATTGTTTTATGGAATTCTCTTTCTTTTCATATTAATCATTGTTTTATGAAATTCTCTTTCTTTTCATATTTAGCATTGTTGTATCGATTTCTATTTCTTTTCATATTTATCATTGTTTTATGAAATTCTCTTTCTTTTCATATTAATCATTGTTTTTTGAAATTCTCTTTCTTTTCATATTAATCATTGTTTTATGAAATTCTCTTTCTTTTCATATTTATCATTGTTTTATGAAATTCTCTTTCTTTTCATATTTATCAATGTTTTATGGAATTCTCTTTCTTTTCATATTAATCATTGTTTTATGACATTCTCTTTCTTTTCATATTTATCACTGTTTTATGAATTTCTCTCAATATTGATGAATGCCCTCTTAGCATTGCCATCAAAAAGATGTCGATAGAAATTGTCCAATTCCTAGTTGATCATGGTGCTGATGTTAACATGAAACTTATTCTCTTTCTTTTCATATTTATCATTGTTTTATGGAATTCTCTTTCTTTTCATATTAATCATTGTTTTATGAAATTCTCTTTCTTTTCATATTTATCATTGTTTTATGAAATTCTCTTTCTTTTCATATTAATCATTGTTTTATGAAATTCTCTTTCTTTTCATATTTATCATTGTTTGATAGAATCTCTTTCTTTTCATATTTATCGTTGTTTTATGACATTCTCTTTCTTTTCATATTTATCATTGTTTTATGAATTTCTCTCAATATTGATGAATGCCCTCTTAGCATTGCCATCAAAAAGATGTCGATAGAAATTGTCCAATTCCTAGTTGATCATGGTGCTGATGTTAACATGAAACTTATTCTCTTTCTTTTCATATTTATCATTGTTTTATTACATTCTATTTCTTTTCATATTTATCCTTGTTTTATGGAATTCTCTTTCTTTTCATATTTATCAATGTGTTATGGAATTCTCTTTCTTTTCATATTTATCATTGTTTTATGGAATTCTCTTTCTTTTCATATTAATCATTGTTTTTATGAATTCTCTTTCTTTTCATATTTAGCATTGTTGTATCGATTTCTATTTCTTTTCATATTTATCATTGTTTTATGAAATTCTCTTTCTTTTCATATTAATCATTGTTTTTGAAATTCTCTTCTTTTCATATTAATCATTGTTTTATGAAATTCTCTTTCTTTTCATATTTATCATTGTTTTATGAAATTCTCTTTCTTTCATATTTATCATGTTTTATGAATTCTCTTTCTTTTCATATTAATCATTGTTTTATGACATTCTCTTTCTTTTCATATTTATCACTGTTTTATGAATTTCTCTCAATATTGATGAATGCCCTCTTAGCATTGCCATCAAAAAGATGTCGATAGAAATTGTCCAATTCCTAGTTGATCATGGTGCTGATGTTAACATGAAACTTATTCTCTTTCTTTTCATATTTATCATTGTTTTTATGGAATTCTCTTTCTTTTCATATTAATCATTGTTTTATGAAATTCTCTTTCTTTTCATATTTATCATTGTTTTATGAAATTCTCTTTCTTTTCATATTAATCATTGTTTTATGAAATTCTCTTTCTTTTCATATTTATCATTGTTTGATAGAATCTCTTTCTTTTCATATTTATCGTTGTTTTATGACATTCTCTTTCTTTTCATATTTATCATTGTTTTATGAATTTCTCTCAATATTGATGAATGCCCTCTTAGCATTGCCATCAAAAAGATGTCGATAGAAATTGTCCAATTCCTAGTTGATCATGGTGCTGATGTTAACATGAAACTTATTCTCTTTCTTTTCATATTTATTTGTTTTATTACATTCTATTTCTTTTCATATTTATCACTGTTTTATAGAATTCTCTTTCTTTCATATTTATCATTGTTTTATAGAATTCTCTTTCTTTTCATATTAATCATTGTTTTATGAATTCTCTTTCTTTTCATATTTAATCTTTTCTTTATGACATTTCTTTCTTTTCATATTTATCATTGTTTTATTACATTCTCTTTCTTTTCATATTTATCATTGTTTTATTACATTCTTTTCTTTTCAATTAATCATTGTTTTATGAAATTCTCTTTCTTTTCATATTATCATTGTTTTATGAAATTCTCTTTCTTTTCATATTTATCATTGTTTGAATAAAATTCTCTTTCTTTTCATATTTATCATTGTTTTTATGACATTCTCTTTCTTTTCATATTTATCATTGTTTTATGAATTTCTCTCAATATTGATGAATGCCCTCTTAGCATTGCCATCAAAAAGATGTCGATAGAAATTGTCCAATTCCTAGTTGATCATGGTGCTGATGTTAACATGAAACTTATTCTCTTTCTTTTCATATTTATCATTATTTTATGACATTCTCTTTCTTTTCATATTTATCCTTGTTTTATGGAATTCTCTTTCTTTTCATATTTATCAATGTGTTATGGAATTCTCTTTCTTTTCATATTTATCATTGTTTTATGGAATTCTCTTTCTTTTCATATTTATCAATGTGTTATGAAATTCTCTTTCTTTTCATATTAATCATTGTTTTATGAAATTCTCTTTCTTTTCATATTTATCATTGTTTGATAGAATTCTCTTTCTTTTCATATTTAGCATTGTTTTATGAAATTCTCTTTCTTTTCATATTTAGCATTGTTTGATAAAATTCTCTTTCTTTTCATATTTAACATTGTTTTATAGAATTCTTTTCTTTTCATATTAATCATTATTTTATGACATTCTCTTTCTTTTCATATTTATCATTGTTTTATGAAATTCTCTTTCTTTCATATTTATCATTGTTTTATGAAATTCTCTTTCTTTTCATATTAATCATTGTTTTATGAAATTCTCTTTCTTTTCATATTTATCATTGTTTGATAGAATCTCTTTCTTTTCATATTTATCGTTGTTTTATGAAATTCTCTTTCTTTTCATATTTATCATTGTTTTATGAATTTCTCTCAATATTGATGAATGCCCTCTTAGCATTGCCATCAAAAAGATGTCGATAGAAATTGTCCAATTCCTAGTTGATCATGGTGCTGATGTTAACATGAAACTTATTCTCTTTCTTTTCATATTTATCAATGTGTTATGGAATTCTCTTTCTTTTCATATTTATCCTTGTTTTATGGAATTCTCTTTCTTTTCATATTTATCAATGTGTTATGGAATTCTCTTTCTTTTCATATTTATCATTGTTTTATAGAATTCTCTTTCTTTTCATATTAATCATTGTTTTATGAAATTCTCTTTTTTCATATTAATCATTGTTTTATGAAATTCTCTTTCTTTTCATATTAATCATTGTTTTATGAAATTCTCTTTCTTTTCATATTTATCATTGTTTTATATAATTGTCTTTCTTTTCATATTTATCATTGTTTTATGGAATTCTCTTTCTTTTCATATTAATCATTGTTTTATGACATTCTCTTTCTTTTCATATTTATCTTTTCTTTATGACATTTTCTTTCTTTTCATATTTATCCTTGTTTTATAACATTCTCTTTCTTTTCATATTAATCATTGTTTTATGAATTTCTCTCAATATTGATGAATGCCCTCTTAGTATTGCCATCAAAAAGATGTCGATAGAAATTGTCCAATTCCTAGTTGATCATGGTGCTGATGTTAACATGAAACTTATTCTCTTTCTTTTCATATTTATCATTATTTTATGGAATTCTCTTTCTTTTCATATTAATCATTGTTTTATGGAATTCTCTTTCTTTTCATATTTATCATTGTTTTATGAATTTCTCTCAATATTGATGAATGCCCTCTTAGCATTGCCATCAAAAAGATGTCGATAGAAATTGTCCAATTCCTAGTTGATCATGGTGCTGATGTTAACATGAAACTTATTCTCTTTCTTTTCATATTTATCATTATTTTATGACATTCTCTTTCTTTTCATATTTATCCTTGTTTTATGGAATTCTCTTTCTTTTCATATTTATCATTGTTTTATGAAATTCTCTTTCTTTTCATATTAATCATTGTTTTATAGAATTCTCTTTCTTTTCATATTAATCATTGTTGTATCGAATTCTATTTCTTTTCATATTAATCATTGTTTTATGGAATTCTCTTTCTTTTCATATTAATCATTGTTTTATGAAATTCTCTTTCTTTTCATATTTATCATTGTTTTATGAAATTCTCTTTCTTTTCATATTAATCATTGTTTTATGAAATTCTCTTTCTTTTCATATTTATCATTGTTTTATGAAATTCTCTTTCTTTTCATATTAATCATTGTTTTATGAAATTCTCTTTCTTTTCATATTTATCATTGTTGTATCGAATTCTATTTCTTTTCATATTTATCGTTGTTTTATGACATTCTCTTTCTTTTCATATTTATCATTGTTTTATGAATTTCTCTCAATATTGATGAATGCCCTTTAGCATTGCCATCAAAAAGATGTCGATAGAAATTGTCCAATTCCTAGTTGATCATGGTGCTGATGTTAACATGAAACTTATTCTCTTTCTTTTCATATTTATCATTGTTTTATTACATTCTATTTCTTTTCATATTTATCACTGTTTTATAGAATTCTCTTTCTTTTCATATTTATCATTGTTTTATAGAATTCTCTTTCTTTTCATATTAATCATTGTTTTATGACATTCTCTTTCTTTTCATATTTATCTTTTCTTTATGACATTTTCTTTCTTTTCATATTTATCATTGTTTTATTACATTCTCTTTCTTTTCATATTTATCATTGTTTTATTACATTCTATTTCTTTTCATATTAATCATTGTTTTATGAAATTCTCTTTCTTTTCATATTTATCATTGTTTTATGAAATTCTCTTTCTTTTCATATTTATCATTGTTTGATAAAATTCTCTTTCTTTTCATATTTATCATTGTTTTATGACATTCTCTTTCTTTTCATATTTATCATTGTTTTATGAATTTCTCTCAATATTGATGAATGCCCTCTTAGCATTGCCATCAAAAAGATGTCGATAGAAATTGTCCAATTCCTAGTTGATCATGGTGCTGATGTTAACATGAAACTTATTCTCTTTCTTTTCATATTTATCATTATTTTATGACATTCTCTTTCTTTTCATATTTATCATTATTTTATGACATTCTCTTTCTTTTCATATTTATCCTTGTTTTATGGAATTCTCTTTCTTTTCATATTTATCATTGTTTTATGAAATTCTCTTTCTTTTCATATTAATCATTGTTTTATGAAATTCTCTTTCTTTTCATATTTATCCTTGTTTTATGGAATTCTCTTTCTTTTCATATTTATCAATGTGTTATGAAATTCTCTTTCTTTTCATATTTATCATTGTTTTATGAAATTCTCTTTCTTTTCATATTAATCATTGTTTTATTACATTCTATTTCTTTTCATATTAATCATTGTTTTATGAAATTCTCTTTCTTTTCATATTTATCATTGTTTTATGAAATTCTCTTTCTTTTCATATTTATCATTGTTTGATAAAATTCTCTTTCTTTTCATATTAATCATTGTTTTATGACATTCTCTTTCTTTTCATATTTATCATTGTTTTATGAATTTCTCTCAATATTGATGAATGCCCTCTTAGCATTGCCATCAAAAAGATGTCGATAGAAATTGTCCAATTCCTAGTTGATCATGGTGCTGATGTTAACATGAAACTTATTCTCTTTCTTTTCATATTTATCATTATTTTATGACATTCTCTTTCTTTTCATATTTATCCTTGTTTTATGGAATTCTCTTTCTTTTCATATTTATCAATGTGTTATGAAATTCTCTTTCTTTTCATATTAATCATTGTTTTATGAAATTCTCTTTCTTTTCATATTTATCATTGTTTGATAGAATTCTCTTTCTTTTCATATTTAGCATTGTTTTATGAAATTCTCTTTCTTTTCATATTTAGCATTGTTTGATAAAATTCTCTTTCTTTTCATATTTAACATTGTTTTATAGAATTCTCTTTCTTTTCATATTAATCATTATTTTATGACATTCTCTTTCTTTTCATATTTATCATTGTTTTATGAAATTCTCTTTCTTTTCATATTTATCATTGTTTTATGAAATTCTCTTTCTTTTCATATTAATCATTGTTTTATGAAATTCTCTTTCTTTTCATATTTATCATTGTTTGATAGAATCTCTTTCTTTTCATATTTATCGTTGTTTTATGAAATTCTCTTTCTTTTCATATTTATCATTGTTTTATGAATTTCTCTCAATATTGATGAATGCCCTCTTAGCATTGCCATCAAAAAGATGTCGATAGAAATTGTCCAATTCCTAGTTGATCATGGTGCTGATGTTAACATGAAACTTATTCTCTTTCTTTTCATATTTATCATTATTTTATGACATTCTCTTTCTTTTCATATTTATCCTTGTTTTATGGAATTCTCTTTCTTTTCATATTTATCAATGTGTTATGGAATTCTCTTTCTTTTCATATTTATCATTGTTTTATGGAATTCTCTTTCTTTTCATATTAATCATTGTTTTATGAAATTCTCTTTCTTTTCATATTTAGCATTGTTGTATCGAATTCTATTTCTTTTCATATTTATCATTGTTTTATGAAATTCTCTTTCTTCATATTAATCATTGTTTTTTGAAATTCTCTTTCTTTTCATATTAATCATTGTTTTATGAAATTCTCTTTCTTTTCATATTTATCATTGTTTTATAGAATTCTCTTTCTTTTCATATTAATCATTGTTTTATGAAATTCTCTTTTCTTTTCATATTTATCATTGTTTTATGAAATTCTCTTTCTTTTCATATTAATCATTGTTTTATGAAATTCTCTTTCTTTTCATATTTATCATTGTTTGATAGAATCTCTTTCTTTTCATATTTATCGTTGTTTTATGAAATTCTCTTTCTTTTCATATTTATCATTGTTTTATGAATTTCTCTCAATATTGATGAATGCCCTCTTAGCATTGCCATCAAAAAGATGTCGATAGAAATTGTCCAATTCCTAGTTGATCATGGTGCTGATGTTAACATGAAACTTATTCTCTTTCTTTTCATATTTATCATTATTTTATGACATTCTCTTTCTTTTCATATTTATCCTTGTTTTATGGAATTCTCTTTCTTTTCATATTTATCAATGTGTTATGGAATTCTCTTTCTTTTCATATTTATCATTGTTTTATAGAATTCTCTTTCTTTTCATATTAATCATTGTTTTATGAAATTCTCTTTCTTTTCATATTAATCATTGTTTTATGAAATTCTCTTCTTTTCATATTAATCATTGTTTTATGAAATTCTCTTTCTTTTCATATTTATCATTGTTTTATATAATTGTCTTTCTTTTCATATTTATCATTGTTTTTTTCTTTTTTTTTTTTTGTTTTATGAATTCTCTTTCTTTCATATTATCATTTTTTATGACATTCTCTTTCTTTTCATATTTATCCTTGTTTTATAACATTCTTCTTTTTTCATATTAATCATTGTTTTATGAATTTCTCTCAATATTGATGAATGCCCTCTTAGTATTGCCATCAAAAAGATGTCGATAGAAATTGTCCAATTCCTAGTTGATCATGGTGCTGATGTTAACATGAAACTTATTCTCTTTCTTTTTCATATTTATCATTATTTTATGGAATTCTCTTTCTTTTCATATTAATCATTGTTTTATGGAATTCTCTTTCTTTTCATATTTATCATTGTTTTATGAATTCTCTCAATATTGATGAATGCCCTCTTAGCATTGCCATCAAAAAGATGTCGATAGAAATTGTCCAATTCCTAGTTGATCATGGTGCTGATGTTAACATGAAATTATTCTCTTTCTTTTCATATTTATCATTATTTTATGACATTCTCTTTCTTTTCATATTTATCCTTGTTTTATGGAATTCTCTTTCTTTTCATATTTATCAATGTGTTATGGAATTCTCTTTCTTTTCATATTTATCATTGTTTTATAGAATTCTCTTTCTTTTCATATTAATCATTGTTGTATCGAATTCTATTTCTTTTCATATTAATCATTGTTTTATGGAATTCTCTTTCTTTTCATATTAATCATTGTTTTATGAAATTCTCTTTCTTTTCATATTTATCATTGTTTTATGAAATTCTCTTTCTTTTCATATTAATCATTGTTTTATGAAATTCTCTTTCTTTTCATATTTATCATTGTTTATGAAATTCTCTTTCTTTTCATATTAATCATTGTTTTATGAAATTCTCTTTCTTTTCATATTTATCATTGTTTGATAGAATCTCTTTCTTTTCATATTTATCGTTGTTTTATGAAATTCTCTTTCTTTTCATATTTATCATTGTTTTATGAATTTCTCTCAATATTGATGAATGCCCTCTTAGCATTGCCATCAAAAAGATGTCGATAGAAATTGTCCAATTCCTAGTTGATCATGGTGCTGATGTTAACATGAAACTTATTCTCTTTCTTTTCATATTTATCATTGTTTTATTACATTCTATTTCTTTTCATATTTATCACTGTTTTATAGAATTCTCTTTCTTTTCATATTTATCATTGTTTTATAGAATTCTCTTTCTTTTCATATTAATCATTGTTTTATGACATTCTCTTTCTTTTCATATTTATCTTTTCTTTATGACATTTTCTTTCTTTTCATATTTATCATTGTTTTATTACATTCTCTTTCTTTTCATATTTATCATTGTTTTATTACATTCTATTTCTTTTCATATTAATCATTGTTTTATGAAATTCTCTTTCTTTTCATATTTATCATTGTTTTATGAAAATTCTCTTTCTTTTCATATTTATCATTGTTTGATAAAATTCTCTTTCTTTCATATTTATCATTGTTTTATGACATTCTCTTTCTTTTCATATTTATCATTGTTTTATGAATTTCTCTCAATATTGATGAATGCCCTCTTAGCATTGCCATCAAAAAGATGTCGATAGAAATTGTCCAATTCCTAGTTGATCATGGTGCTGATGTTAACATGAAACTTATTCTCTTTCTTTTCATATTTATCATTATTTTATGACATTCTCTTTCTTTTCATATTTATCCTTGTTTTATGGAATTCTCTTTCTTTTCATATTTATCAATGTGTTGGATTCTCTTTCTTTTCATATTTATCATTGTTTTATGGAATTCTCTTTCTTTTCATATTTATCATTATTTTATGACATTCTCTTTCTTTTCATATTTATCCTTGTTTTATGGAATTCTCTTTCTTTTCATATTTATCAATGTGTTATGAAATTCTCTTTCTTTTCATATTTATCATTGTTTTATGAAATTCTCTTTCTTTTCATATTAATCATTGTTTTATGACATTCTCTTTCTTTTCATATTTATCTTTTCTTTATGACATTTTCTTTCTTTTCATATTTATCATTGTTTTATTACATTCTCTTTCTTTTCATATTTATCATTGTTTGATAAAATTCTCTTTCTTTTCATATTAATCATTGTTTTATGACATTCTCTTTCTTTTCATATTTATCATTGTTTTATGAATTTCTCTCAATATTGATGAATGCCCTCTTAGCATTGCCATCAAAAAGATGTCGATAGAAATTGTCCAATTCCTAGTTGATCATGGTGCTGATGTTAACATGAAACTTTTCTCTTTCTTTTCATATTTATCATTATTTTATGACATTCTCTTTCTTTTCATATTTATCCTTGTTTTATGGAATTCTCTTTCTTTCATATTTATCAATGTGTTATGAAATTCTCTTTCTTTTCATATTAATCATTGTTTTTATGAAATTCTCTTTCTTTTCATATTTATCATTGTTTGATAGAATTCTCTTTCTTTTCATATTTAGCATTGTTTTATGAAATTCTCTTTCTTTTCATATTTAGATTGTTTGATAAAATTCTCTTTCTTTTCATATTTAACATTGTTTTATAGAATTCTCTTTCTTTTCATATTAATCATTATTTTATGACATTCTCTTTCTTTTCATATTTATCATTGTTTTATGAAATTCTCTTTCTTTTCATATTTATCATTGTTTTATGAAATTCTCTTTCTTTTCATATTAATCATTGTTTTATGAAATTCTCTTTCTTTTCATATTTATCATTGTTTGATAGAATCTCTTTCTTTTCATATTTATCGTTGTTTTATGAAATTCTCTTTCTTTTCATATTTATCATTGTTTTATGAATTTCTCTCAATATTGATGAATGCCCTCTTAGCATTGCCATCAAAAAGATGTCGATAGAAATTGTCCAATTCCTAGTTGATCATGGTGCTGATGTTAACATGAAACTTATTCTCTTTCTTTTCATATTTATCATTATTTTATGGAATTCTCTTTCTTTTCATATTAATCATTGTTTTATGAATTCTCTTTCTTTCATATTTATCCTTGTTTATGGAATTCTCTTTCTTTTCATATTTATCATGTGTTATGGAATTCTCTTTCTTTCATATTATCATTGTTTTATGGAATTCTCTTTCTTTTCATATTAATCATTGTTTTTATGAAATTCTCTTTCTTTTCATATTTAGCATTGTTGTATCGAATTCTATTTCTTTTCATATTTATCATTGTTTTATGAAATTCTCTTTCTTTTCATATTAATCATTGTTTTTGAAATTCTCTTTCTTTTCATATTAATCATTGTTTTATGAAATTCTCTTTCTTTTCATATTTATCATTGTTTTATGAAATTCTCTTCTTTTCATATTTATCAATGTTTTATGGAATTCTCTTTCTTTTCATATTAATCATTGTTTTATGACATTCTCTTTCTTTTCATATTTATCACTGTTTTATGAATTTCTCTCAATATTGATGAATGCCCTCTTAGCATTGCATCAAAAAGATGTCGATAGAAATTGTCCAATTCCTAGTTGATCATGGTGCTGATGTTAACATGAAACTTATTCTCTTTCTTTTCATATTTTCATTGTTTTATTACATTCTATTTCTTTTCATATTTATCACTGTTTTATAGAATTCTCTTTCTTTTCATATTTATCATTGTTTTATAGAATTCTCTTTCTTTTCATATTAATCATTGTTTTATGCATTCTCTTTCTTTTCATATTTATCATTGTTTTATGAATTTCTCTCAATATTGATGAATGCCCTCTTAGCATTGCCATCAAAAGATGTCGATAGAAATTGTCCAATTCCTAGTTGATCATGGTGCTGATGTTAACATGAAACTTATTCTCTTTCTTTTCATATTTATCATTATTTTATGACATTCTCTTTCTTTTCATATTTTATCCTTGTTTTATGGAATTCTCTTTCTTTTCATATTTATCAATGTGTTATGGAATTCTCTTTCTTTTCATATTTATCATTGTTTTATGAATTCTCTTTCTTTTCATATTAATCATTGTTTTATGAAATTCTCTTTCTTTTCATATTAATCATTGTTTTATGAAATTCTCTTTCTTTTCATATTAATCATTGTTTTATGAAATTCTCTTTCTTTTCATATTTATCATTGTTTTATATAATTGTCTTTCTTTCATATTTATCATTGTTTTGGAATTCTCTTTCTTTTCATATTAATCATTGTTTATGACATTCTCTTTCTTTTCATATTTATCTTTTCTTTATGACATTTTCTTTCTTTTCATATTTATCCTTGTTTTATAACATTCTCTTTCTTTTCATATTAATCATTGTTTTATGAATTTCTCTCAATATTGATGAATGCCCTCTTAGCATTGCCATCAAAAAGATGTCGATAGAAATTGTCCAATTCCTAGTTGATCATGGTGCTGATGTTAACATGAAACTTATTCTCTTTCTTTTCATATTTATCATTATTTTATGGAATTCTCTTTCTTTTCATATTAATCATTGTTTTATGGAATTCTCTTTCTTTTCATATTTATCATTGTTTTATGAATTTCTCTCAATATTGATGAATGCCCTCTTAGCATTGCCATCAAAAAGATGTCGATAGAAATTGTCCAATTCCTAGTTGATCATGGTGCTGATGTTAACATGAAACTTATTCTCTTTCTTTTCATATTTATCATTATTTTATGACATTCTCTTTCTTTTCATATTTATCCTTGTTTTATGGAATTCTCTTTCTTTTCATATTTATCATTGTTTTATGAAATTCTCTTTCTTTTCATATTATCATTGTTTTATAGAATTCTCTTTCTTTTCATATTAATCATTGTTTATCGAATTCTATTTCTTTTCATATTAATCATTGTTTTATGGAATTCTCTTTCTTTTCATATTAATCATTGTTTTATGAAATTCTCTTTCTTTCATATTTATCATTGTTTTATGAAATTCTCTTTCTTTTCATATTAATCATTGTTTTATGAAATTCTCTTTCTTTTCATATTTATCATTGTTTTATGAATTCTCTTTCTTTTCATATTAATCATTGTTTTATGAAATTCTCTTTCTTTTCATATTTATCATTGTTTGATAGAATCTCTTTCTTTTCATATTAATCATTGTTTTATGACATTCTCTTTCTTTTCATATTTATCACTGTTTTATGAATTCTCCTCAATATTGATGAATGCCCTCTTAGCATTGCCATCAAAAAGATGTCGATAGAAATTGTCCAATTCCTAGTTGATCATGGTGCTGATGTTAACATGAAACTTATTCTCTTTCTTTTCATATTTATCATTGTTTTATTACATTCTATTTCTTTTCATATTTATCACTGTTTTATAGAATTCTCTTTCTTTTCATATTTATCATTGTTTTATAGAATTCTCTTTCTTTTCATATTAATCATTGTTTTATGACATTCTCTTTCTTTTCATATTTATCTTTTCTTTATGACATTTTCTTTCTTTTCATATTTATCATTGTTTTATTACATTCTCTTTCTTTTCATATTTATCATTGTTTTATTACATTCTATTTCTTTTCATATTAATCATTATTTTATGACATTCTCTTTCTTTTCATATTTATCCTTGTTTTATGGAATTCTCTTTCTTTTCATATTTATCAATGTGTTATGAAATTCTCTTTCTTTTCATATTAATCATTGTTTTATGACATTCTCTTTCTTTTCATATTTATCATTGTTTTATGAATTTCTCTCAATATTGATGAATGCCCTCTTAGCATTGCCATCAAAAAGATGTCGATAGAAATTGTCCAATTCCTAGTTGATCATGGTGCTGATGTTAACATGAAACTTATTCTCTTTCTTTTCATATTTATCATTATTTTATGACATTCTCTTTCTTTTCATATTTATCCTTGTTTTATGGAATTCTCTTTCTTTTCATATTTATCAATGTGTTATGAAATTCTCTTTCTTTTCATATTAATCATTGTTTTATGAAATTCTCTTTCTTTTCATATTTATCATTGTTTGATAGAATTCTCTTTCTTTTCATATTTAGCATTGTTTTATGAAATTCTCTTTCTTTTCATATTTAGCATTGTTTGATAAAATTCTCTTTCTTTTCATATTTAACATTGTTTTATAGAATTCTCTTTCTTTTCATATTAATCATTATTTTATGACATTCTCTTTCTTTTCATATTTATCCTTGTTTTATGGAATTCTCTTTCTTTTCATATTTATCAATGTGTTATGGAATTCTCTTTCTTTTCATATTTATCATTGTTTTATAGAATTCTCTTTCTTTTCATATTAATCATTGTTTTATGAAATTCTCTTTCTTTTCATATTTATCATTGTTTTATAGAATTCTCTTTCTTTTCATATTAATCATTGTTTTATGAAATTCTCTTTCTTTTCATATTTAGCATTGTTTGATAAAATTCTCTTTCTTTTCATATTAATCATTGTTTTATGAAATTCTCTTTCTTTTCATATTTATCATTGTTTTATTACATTCTCTTTCTTTTCATATTTATCATTGTTTTATGGAATTCTCTTTCTTTTCATATTAATCATTGTTTTATGACATTCTCTTTCTTTTCATATTTATCTTTTCTTTATGACATTTTCTTTCTTTTCATATTTATCATTGTTTTATGGAATTCTCTTTCTTTTCATATTAATCATTGTTTTATTACATTCTCTTTCTTTTCATATTAATCATTGTTTTATGACATTCTCTTTCTTTTCATATTTATCATTGTTTTATGAATTTCTCTCAATATTGATGAATGCCCTCTTAGCATTGCCATCAAAAAGATGTCGATAGAAATTGTCCAATTCCTAGTTGATCATGGTGCTGATGTTAACATGAAACTTATTCTCTTTCTTTTCATATTTATCATTATTTTATGACATTCTCTTTCTTTTCATATTTATCCTTGTTTTATGGAATTCTCTTTCTTTTCATATTTATCAATGTGTTATGGAATTCTCTTTCTTTTCATATTTATCATTGTTTTATGGAATTCTCTTTCTTTTCATATTAATCATTGTTTTATGAAATTCTCTTTCTTTTCATATTTAGCATTGTTGTATCGAATTCTATTTCTTTTCATATTTATCATTGTTTTATGAAATTCTCTTTCTTTTCATATTAATCATTGTTTTTTGAAATTCTCTTTCTTTTCATATTAATCATTGTTTTATGAAATTCTCTTTCTTTTCATATTAATCATTGTTTTATGAAATTCTCTTTCTTTTCATATTTATCAATGTTTTATGGAATTCTCTTTCTTTTCATATTAATCATTGTTTTATGACATTCTCTTTCTTTTCATATTTATCACTGTTTTATGAATTTCTCTCAATATTGATGAATGCCCTCTTAGCATTGCCATCAAAAAGATGTCGATAGAAATTGTCCAATTCCTAGTTGATCATGGTGCTGATGTTAACATGAAACTTATTCTCTTTCTTTTCATATTTATCATTGTTTTATGGAATTCTCTTTCTTTTCATATTAATCATTGTTTTATGAAATTCTCTTTCTTTTCATATTTATCATTGTTTTATGAAATTCTCTTTCTTTTCATATTAATCATTGTTTTATGACATTCTCTTTCTTTTCATATTTATCATTGTTTTATGAATTTCTCTCAATATTGATGAATGCCCTCTTAGCATTGCCATCAAAAAGATGTCGATAGAAATTGTCCAATTCCTAGTTGATCATGGTGCTGATGTTAACATGAAACTTATTCTCTTTCTTTTCATATTTATCATTATTTTATGACATTCTCTTTCTTTTCATATTTATCCTTGTTTTATGGAATTCTCTTTCTTTTCATATTTATCAATGTGTTATGGAATTCTCTTTCTTTTCATATTTATCATTGTTTTATAGAATTCTCTTTCTTTTCATATTAATCATTGTTTTATGAAATTCTCTTTCTTTTCATATTAATCATTGTTTTTTGAAATTCTCTTTCTTTTCATATTAATCATTGTTTTATGAAATTCTCTTTCTTTTCATATTTATCATTGTTTTATATAATTGTCTTTCTTTTCATATTTATCATTGTTTTATGGAATTCTCTTTCTTTTCATATTAATCATTGTTTTATGACATTCTCTTTCTTTTCATATTTATCTTTTCTTTATGACATTTTCTTTCTTTTCATATTTATCCTTGTTTTATAACATTCTCTTTCTTTTCATATTAATCATTGTTTTATGAATTTCTCTCAATATTGATGAATGCCCTCTTAGTATTGCCATCAAAAAGATGTCGATAGAAATTGTCCAATTCCTAGTTGATCATGGTGCTGATGTTAACATGAAACTTATTCTCTTTCTTTTCATATTTATCATTATTTTATGGAATTCTCTTTCTTTTCATATTAATCATTGTTTTATGGAATTCTCTTTCTTTTCATATTTATCATTGTTTTATGAATTTCTCTCAATATTGATGAATGCCCTCTTAGCATTGCCATCAAAAAGATGTCGATAGAAATTGTCCAATTCCTAGTTGATCATGGTGCTGATGTTAACATGAAACTTATTCTCTTTCTTTTCATATTTATCATTATTTTATGACATTCTCTTTCTTTTCATATTTATCCTTGTTTTATGGAATTCTCTTTCTTTTCATATTTATCATTGTTTTATGAAATTCTCTTTCTTTTCATATTAATCATTGTTTTATAGAATTCTATTTCTTTTCATATTAATCATTGTTTTATGGAATTCTCTTTCTTTTCATATTAATCATTGTTTTATGAAATTCTCTTTCTTTTCATATTTATCATTGTTTTATGAAATTCTCTTTCTTTTCATATTAATCATTGTTTTATGAAATTCTCTTTCTTTTCATATTTATCATTGTTTTATGGAATTCTCTTTCTTTTCATATTAATCATTGTTTTATGAAATTCTCTTTCTTTTCATATTTATCATTGTTTGATAGAATCTCTTTCTTTTCATATTAATCATTGTTTTATGACATTCTCTTTCTTTTCATATTTATCACTGTTTTATGAATTTCTCTCAATATTGATGAATGCCCTCTTAGCATTGCCATCAAAAAGATGTCGATAGAAATTGTCCAATTCCTAGTTGATCATGGTGCTGATGTTAACATGAAACTTATTCTCTTTCTTTTCATATTTATCATTGTTTTATTACATTCTATTTCTTTTCATATTTATCACTGTTTTATAGAATTCTCTTTCTTTTCATATTTATCATTGTTTTATAGAATTCTCTTTCTTTTCATATTAATCATTGTTTTATGACATTCTCTTTCTTTTCATATTTATCTTTTCTTTATGACATTTTCTTTCTTTTCATATTTATCATTGTTTTATTACATTCTCTTTCTTTTCATATTTATCATTGTTTTATTACATTCTATTTCTTTTCATATTAATCATTGTTTTATGAAATTCTCTTTCTTTTCATATTTATCATTGTTTTATGAAATTCTCTTTCTTTTCATATTTATCATTGTTTGATAAAATTCTCTTTCTTTTCATATTTATCATTGTTTTATGACATTCTCTTTCTTTTCATATTTATCATTGTTTTATGAATTTCTCTCAATATTGATGAATGCCCTCTTAGCATTGCCATCAAAAAGATGTCGATAGAAATTGTCCAATTCCTAGTTGATCATGGTGCTGATGTTAACATGAAACTTATTCTCTTTCTTTTCATATTTATCATTATTTTATGACATTCTCTTTCTTTTCATATTTATCCTTGTTTTATGAATTCTCTTTCTTTTCATATTTATCAATGTGTTATGGAATTCTTTCTTTTCATATTTATCATTGTTTTATGGAATTCTCTTTCTTTTCATATTTATATTATTTTTATGACATTCTCTTTCTTTTCATATTTATCCTTGTTTTATGGAATTCTCTTTCTTTTCATATTTATCAATGTGTTATGAAATTCTCTTTCTTTTCATATTAATCATTGTTTTATGACATTCTCTTTCTTTTCATATTTATCATTGTTTTATGAATTTCTCTCAATATTGATGAATGCCCTCTTAGCATTGCCATCAAAAAGATGTCGATAGAAATTGTCCAATTCCTAGTTGATCATGGTGCTGATGTTAACATGAAACTTATTCTCTTTCTTTTCATATTTATCATTATTTTTGACATTCTCTTTCTTTTCATATTTATCCTTGTTTTATGGAATTCTCTTTCTTTTCATATTTATCAATGTGTTATGAATTCTCTTTCTTTTCATATTTATCATTGTTTTATGAATTCTCTTTCTTTTCATATTAATCATTGTTTTATGAAATTCTCTTTCTTTTCATATTTAGCATTGTTGTATGAATTCTATTTCTTTTCATATTTATCATTGTTTATGAAATTCTCTTTCTTTTCATATTAATCATTGTTTTTTGAAATTCTCTTTCTTTTCATATTAATCATTGTTTTATGAAATTCTCTTTCTTTTCATATTTATCCTTGTTTTATGGAATTCTCTTTCTTTTCATATTTATCAATGTGTTATGGAATTCTCTTTCTTTTCATATTTATCATTGTTTTATAGAATTCTCTTTCTTTTCATATTAATCATTGTTTTATGAAATTCTCTTTCTTTTCATATTTATCATTGTTTTATAGAATTCTCTTTCTTTTCATATTAATCATTGTTTTATGAAATTCTCTTTCTTTTCATATTTAGCATTGTTTGATAAAATTCTCTTTCTTTTCATATTAATCATTGTTTTATGAAATTCTCTTTCTTTTCATATTTATCATTGTTTTATGAAATTCTCTTTCTTTTCATATTTATCATGTTTTATGGAATTCTTTCTTTTCATATTAATCATTGTTTTATGACATTCTCTTTCTTTTCATATTTATCTTTTCTTTATGACATTTTCTTTCTTTTCATATTTATCATTGTTTTATGGAATTCTCTTTCTTTTCATATTAATCATTGTTTTATTACATTCTCTTTCTTTTCATATTAATCATTGTTTTATGACATTCTCTTTCTTTTCATATTTATCATTGTTTTATGAATTTCTCTCAATATTGATGAATGCCCTCTTAGCATTGCCATCAAAAAGATGTCGATAGAAATTGTCAATTCCTAGTTGATCATGGTGCTGATGTTAACATGAAACTTATTCTCTTTCTTTTCATATTTATCATTATTTTATGACATTCTCTTTCTTTTCATATTTATCCTTGTTTTATGGAATTCTCTTTCTTTTCATATTTATCAATGTGTTATGGAATTCTCTTTCTTTTCATATTTATCATTGTTTTATGGAATTCTCTTTCTTTTCATATTAATCATTGTTTTATGAAATTCTCTTTCTTTTCATATTTAGCATTGTTGTATCGATTTCTATTTCTTTTCATATTTATCATTGTTTTATGAATTCTCTTTCTTTTCATATTAATCATTGTTTTTTGAAATTCTCTTTCTTTTCATATTAATCATTGTTTTATGAAATTCTCTTTCTTTTCATATTTATCATTGTTTTATGAAATTCTCTTTCTTTTCATATTTATCAATGTTTTATGGAATTCTCTTTCTTTTCATATTAATCATTGTTTTATGACATTCTCTTTCTTTTCATATTTATCACTGTTTTATGAATTTCTCTCAATATTGATGAATGCCCTCTTAGCATTGCCATCAAAAAGATGTCGATAGAAATTGTCCAATTCCTAGTTGATCATGGTGCTGATTTAACATGAAACTTATTCTTTCTTTTCATATTTATCATTGTTTTATGGAATTCTCTTTTTTTCATATTAATCATTGTTTTATGAAATTCTCTTTCTTTTCATATTTATCATTGTTTATGAAATTCTCTTTCTTTCATATTAATCATTGTTTTATGAAATTCTCTTTCTTTTCATATTTATCATTGTTTGATAGAATCTCTTTCTTTTCATATTTATCGTTGTTTTATGACATTCTCTTTCTTTTCATATTTATCATTGTTTTATGAATTTCTCTCAATATTGATGAATGCCCTCTTAGCATTGCCATCAAAAAGATGTCGATAGAAATTGTCCAATTCCTAGTTGATCATGGTGCTGATGTTAACATGAAACTTATTCTCTTTCTTTTCATATTTATCATTGTTTTATTACATTCTATTTCTTTTCATATTTATCACTGTTTTATAGAATTCTCTTTCTTTTCATATTTATCATTGTTTTATAGAATTCTCTTTCTTTTCATATTAATCATTGTTTTATGACATTCTCTTCTTTTCATATTTATCTTTTCTTTATGACATTTTCTTTCTTTCATTTATCATTGTTTTATTACATTCTCTTTCTTTTCATATTTATCATTGTTTTATTACATTCTATTTCTTTTCATATTAATCATTGTTTTATGAAATTCTCTTTCTTTTCATATTTATCATTGTTTTATGAAATTCTCTTTCTTTTCATATTTATCATTGTTTGATAAAATTCTCTTTCTTTTCATATTTATCATTGTTTTATGAATTCTCTTTCTTTTCATATTTATCATTGTTTTATGAATTTCTCTCAATATTGAATGAATGCCCTCTTAGCATTGCCATCAAAAAGATGTCGATAGAAATTGTCCAATTCCTAGTTGATCATGGTGCTGATGTTAACATGAAACTTATTCTCTTTCTTTTCATATTTATCATTATTTTATGACATTCTCTTTCTTTTCATATATCCTTGTTTTATGGAATCTCTTTCTTTTCATATTTATCAATGTTTATGGAATTCCTTTCTTTTTTCATATTTTATTTTTTTTTCTCTTCATTTTTTTTATGGAATTCTCTTTCTTTTCATATTTATCATGTTTATGAAATTCTCTTTCTTTTCATATTTATCATTGTTTTATGAAATTCTCTTTCTTTTCATATTATCATTGTTTATGAATTCTCTTTCTTTTCATATTTATCTTTTTTATGAATTCTCTTTCTTTTCATTTATCATTGTTTTATATGACATTCTCTTTCTTTTCATATTTATCTTTTTTATGACATTTTCTTTCTTTTCAATATTTATCATTGTTTTATTACATTCTCTTTCTTTTCATATTTATCATTGTTTGATAAAATTCTCTTTCTTTTCATATTAATCATTGTTTTATGACATTCTCTTTCTTTTCATATTTATCATTGTTTTATGAATTTCTTCAATATTGATGAATGCCCTCTTAGATTGCCATCAAAAGATGTCGATAGAAATTGTCCAATTCCTAGTTGATCATGGTGCTGATGTTAACATGAAACTTATCTCCTTTCTTTTCATATTTATCATTATTTTTATGACATTCTCTTTCTTTTCATATTTATCCTTGTTTTATGGAATTCTTTTCTTTTCATATTTATCAATGTGTTATGGAATTCTCTTTCTTTTCATATTTATCATTGTTTATGGAATTCTCTTTTTTTCATATTAATCATTGTTTTATGAAATTCTCTTTCTTTTCATATTAATCATTGTTTTATGAAATTCTCTTTTCTTTTCATATTAATCATTGTTTTATAGAATTCTCTTTCTTTTCATATTAATCATTGTTGTATCGAATTCTATTTCTTTCATATTAATCATTGTTTATGGAATTCTCTTTCTTTTCATATTAATCATTGTTTTATGAAATTCTCTTTTTTTCATATTAATCATTGTTTTATGAAATTCTCTTTCTTTTCATATTTATCATTGTTTTATGAAATTCTCTTTCTTTTCATATTAATCATTGTTTATGAAATTCTCTTTC
>NC_067204.1:7002396-7045720 GCF_026262505.1 Trichomonas vaginalis G3 | reverse complement strand
TATTTATCATTGTTTTATGAATTTCTCTTTCTTTTCATATTTATCATTGTTGATAGAATTCTCTTTTTTTCATATTATCATTGTTTTAAAATTCTCTTTCTTTCATATTCATATTGTTTTATGACATTTCTTTCTTTTCATATTTTATTTTTTTTATGACATTTTTTTCTTTTCATATTTATCCTTGTTTTATAACATTCTCTTCTTTTCATATTAATCATTTGTTTTATGAATTTCTCTCAATATTATGAATGCCTCTTAGTATTGCCATCAAAAAGATGTGATAGAATTTGTCCAATCCTAGTTGATCATGGTGCTGATGTTAATGAACTTATTCTCTTTTCTTTTCATATTTATCATTGTTTTAATGAAATTCTCTTTCTTTTCATATTTAGCATTGTTTTATGGAATTCTCTTTCTTTTCATATTTATCAATGTGTTTATGGAATTCTCTTTCTTTTCATATTAATCATTGTTTTATAGGAATTCTCTTTCTTTCATATTTAGCATTGTTTTATGAAATTCTCTTTCTTTTCATATTTATCATTGTTTTATGAAATTCTTTCTTTTCATATTTCATTGTTTTATGAAATTCTCTTTCTTTTCATATTAATCATTGTTTTATGAATTCTCTTTCTTTTCATATTAATCATTGTTTTATGAAATTCTCTTTCTTTTTCATATTTATCATTGTTTTATGGAATTCTCTTTCTTTTCATATTTATCATTGTTTTATGGAATTCTCTTTCTTTTCATATTATCATTGTTTTATGAAATTCTCTTTCTTTCATATTTATCATTGTTTTATGAAATTCTCTTTCTTTTCATATTTATCTTGTTTTATGAAATTCTCTTTCTTTTCATATTTATCATTGTTTTAATGACTTCTTTTCTTTTCATATTTATTTTTTTTATGACATTCTCTTTTTTCATATTATCATTGTTTTATGACATTCTCTTTCTTTTCATATTTATCCTTGTTTTATGGAATTCTCTTTCTTTTCATTTTATCAATGTGTTTTGTGGAATTCTCTTTCTTTTCATATTAATCATTGTTTTATGAAATTCTCTTTCTTTTCATATTTATCATTGTTTTATGAATTTCTCTCAATATTGATGAATGCTCTTAGCATTGCATCAAAAGATGTCGATAGAATTGTCTTCTAGTTGATCATGGTGCTGATGTTAACATGAAACTTATTCTCTTTCTTTATATTTATCATTATTTTATGACATTCTCTTTCTTTTCATATTTATCATTGTTTTATGAATTCTCTTCTTTTCATATTATCATTGTTTTATGGAATTCTCTTTCTTTTATATTTCATTGTTTTATGGAATTCTCTTTCTTTTCATATTAATCATTGTTTTATGAATTCTCTTTCTTTTCATATTATCATTGTTTTATGAATTCTCTTCTTTTCATATTAATCATTGTTTTATGAATTCTCTTTCTTTTCATATTTATCATTGTTTATGAAATTCTCTTTCTTTTCATATTTATCATTGTTTTATAAATTCTCTTTCTTTTCATATTTATCATTGTTTTATGAATTCTCTTTCTTTTCATATTAATCATTGTTTTTATGAATTCTCTTTTTTCATATTAATCATTGTTTTATGAATTCTCTTTCTTTTCATATTATCATTGTTTTATGAAATTCTCTTTCTTTTCATATTATCATTGTTTTATGAATTCTCTTTCTTTTCATATTTATCATTGTTATGAATTCTCTTTCTTTTCATATTATCATTGTTTTATAAAATTCTCTTTCTTTTCATATTTACATTGTTTTATGAATTCTCTTTCTTTTCATTTATCATTGTTTTATGAATTCTCTTTCTTTTCATATTAATCATTGTTTTATAGATTCTCTTTCTTTTTATTTAATCATTGTTTGATAAAATTCTCTTTCTTTTCATATTTATCATTGTTTTATGGATTTCTCTCAATATTGATGAATGCCTCTTAGCATTGCATCAAAAGATGTCGATAGAAATTGTCCAATTCCTAGTTGATCATGGTGTGATGTTAACATGAAACTTATTCTCTTTCTTTTCATATTTATCATTATTTTATGACATTCTCTTTCTTTTCATATTTATTTATCCTTGTTTTATGGAATTCTCTTTCTTTCATATTTATCAATGTGTTTGGAATTCTCTTTTTTTCATATTTATCATTGTTTTATAGAATTCTCTTTCTTTTCATATTAATCATTGTTTTATGAATTCTCTTTCTTTTATATTAATCATTGTTTTTGAATTCTCTTTCTTTTCATATTTATCATTGTTTTATGAAATTCTCTTTCTTTTCATATTTAGCATTGTTGTATCGATTCTTTTCTTTTCATATTTATATTGTTTTATGAATTCTCTTTCTTTTCATATTTATCATTGTTTTATATAATTGTCTTTCTTTTCATATTTATCATTGTTTGATAAAATTCTCTTTCTTTTCATATTTAGCATTGTTTTATGAAATTCTCTTTCTTTTCATATTTATCATTGTTTTATGGAATTCTCTTTCTTTTCATATTAATCATTGTTTTATTACATTCTATTTCTTTTCATATTTATCATTGTTTTATATAATTGTCTTTCTTTTCATATTTATCATTGTTTTATGAAATTCTCTTTCTTTTCATATTAATCATTGTTTGATAAAATTCTCTTTCTTTTCATATTTATCATTGTTTTTATGGATTTCTCTCAATATTGATGAATGCCTCTTAGCATTGCCATCAAAAAGATGTCGATAGAAATTGTCCAATTCCTAGTTGATCATGGTGCTGATGTTAACATGAAACTTATTCTATTTCTTTTATATTTATCATTGTTTTATGAAATTCTCTTTCTTTTCATATTTATCCTTGTTTTATGGAATTCTGTTTTTTCATATTTAGCATTATTTATGACATTCTCTTTTTCTTTTCATATTTATCCTTGTTTTATGGAATTCTCTTTCTTTTCATATTTATCAATGTGTTGTGGAATTCTCTTTCTTTTCATATTTAACATTGTTTTATACATTCTATTTCTTTTCATATTAATCATTGTTTTATGAATTCTCTTTCTTTTCATATTTAGCATTGTTTTATGAAATTCTCTTTCTTTTCATATTAATCATTGTTTTATGGAATTCTCTTTCTTTTCATATTAATCATTGTTTTATTACATTCTATTTCTTTTCATATTAATCATTGTTTTATGAAATTCTCTTTCTTTTCATATTTATCATTGTTTGATAGAATCTCTTTCTTTTCATATTTATCATTGTTTTATTACATTCTCTTTCTTTTCATATTAATCATTGTTTTATGACATTCTCTTTCTTTTCATATTTATCATTGTTTTATGAATTTCTCTCAATATTGATGAATGCCCTCTTAGTATTGCCATCAAAAAGATGTCGATAGAAATTGTCCAATTCCTAGTTGATCATGGTGCTGATGTTAACATGAAACTTATTCTCTTTCTTTTCATATTTATCATTATTTTATGACATTCTCTTTCTTTTCATATTTATCCTTGTTTTATGGAATTCTCTTTCTTTTCATATTTATCAATGTGTTGTGGAATTCTCTTTCTTTTCATATTTAACATTGTTTTTTACATTCTTTTTTTTCATATTAATCATTGTTTTATGACATTCTCTTTCTTTTCATATTTATCATTGTTTTATGAAATTCTCTTTCTTTTCATATTTATCCTTGTTTTATGGAATTCTCTTTCTTTTCATATTTATCAATGTGTTGTGGAATTCTCTTTCTTTTCATATTTAACATTGTTTTATTACATTCTCTTTCTTTTCATATTAATCATTGTTTTATGAATTCTCTTTCTTTTCATATTTATCATTGTTTTATGAATTTCTCTCAATATTGATGAATGCCCTCTTAGCATTGCCATCAAAAAGATTCGATAGAAATTGTCCAATTCCTAGTTGATCATGGTGCTGATGTTAACATGAAACTTATTCTCTTTCTTTTCATATTTATCATTATTTTATGACATTCTCTTTCTTTTCATATTTATCTTGTTTTATGGAATTCTCTTTCTTTTCATATTTATCAATGTGTTATGGAATTCTCTTTCTTTTCATATTTATCATTGTTTTATAGAATTCTCTTTCTTTTCATATTAATCATTGTTTTATGAAATTCTCTTCTTTTCATATTTATCATTGTTTTATAGAATTCTCTTTCTTTTCATATTATCATTGTTTATCGAATTCTATTTCTTTTCATATTTATCATTGTTTGATAGAATCTCTTTCTTTTCATATTAATCATTGTTTTATGAAATTCTCTTTCTTTTCATATTTATCATTGTTTTATGAAATTCTCTTTCTTTTCATATTTAGCATTGTTTTATGAAATTCTCTTTTTTCATATTTAGCATTGTTGTATCGAATTCTATTTCTTTTCATATTTATCATTGTTTTATGAATTCTCTTCTTTTCATATTAATCATTGTTTTTATTACATTCTCTTTCTTTTCATATTTATCATTGTTTTATGAATTTCTCTTTCTTTTCATATTTATCATTGTTTTATGAATTCTCTTTCTTTTCATATTTATCTTGTTTTATGAAATTCTCTTTCTTTTCATATTAATCATTGTTTTATGACATTCTCTTTCTTTTCATATTTATCTTTTCTTTATGACATTTTCTTTCTTTTCATATTTATCCTTGTTTTATAACATTCTCTTTCTTTTCATATTAATCATTGTTTTATGAATTTCTCTCAATATTGATGAATGCCCTCTTAGTATTGCCATCAAAAAGATGTCGATAGAAATTGTCCAATTCCTAGTTGATCATGGTGCTGATGTTAACATGAAACTTATTCTCTTTCTTTTCATATTTATCATTGTTTTATGAAATTCTCTTTCTTTTCATATTAATCATTGTTTTATGAATTCTCTTTCTTTTCATATTTATCATTGTTTTATGGAATTCTCTTTCTTTTCATATTTATCATTGTTTTTGGAATTCTCTTTCTTTTCATATTAATCATTGTTTTATTACATTCTCTTTCTTTTCATATTTATCATTGTTTTATGAATTTCTCTTTCTTTTCATATTTATCATTGTTTGATAGAATCTCTTTCTTTTCATATTTATCATTGTTTTATGGAATTCTCTTTCTTTTCATATTAATCATTGTTTTATGACATTCTCTTTCTTTTCATATTTATCTTTTCTTTATGAATTTTCTTTCTTTTCATATTTCCTTGTTTTATAAATTCTCTTTCTTTTCATATTAATCATTGTTTTATGAATTTCTCTCAATATTGATGAATGCCCTCTAGATTGCATCAAAAAGATGTCGATAGAAATTGTCCATTCCTAGTTGATCATGGTGCTGATGTTAATGAAACTTATTCTCTTTCTTTTCATATTTATCATTGTTTTATGAAATTCTCTTTCTTTTCATATTTATCCTTGTTTTATGGAATTCTCTTTCTTTTCATATTTATCAATGTGTTATGGAATTCTCTTTCTTTTCATATTTATCATTGTTTTATGGAATTCTCTTTCTTTTCATATTTAGCATTGTTTTATGAATTCTTTTTTTTATATTTATCATTGTTTTTATGAAATTCTCTTTCTTTTCATATTAATCATTGTTTTATGAAATTCTCTTTCTTTTCATATTTATCAATGTGTTATGAATTCTCTTTCTTTTCATATTTATCATTGTTTTATGAATTCTCTTTCTTTTCATATTTATCATTGTTTTATGAAATTCTCTTTCTTTTCATATTTATCATTGTTTTATGAAATTCTCTTTCTTTTCATATTTATCATTGTTTTATGAATTCTTTTCTTTTCATATTTATATTGTTTTATGAATTCTCTTTCTTTTCATATTATCTTGTTTTTATGAATTCTCTTTCTTTTCATATTAATCATTGTTTTATGAATTCTCTTTCTTTTCATATTTATCATTGTTTTTGAATTCTCTTTCTTTTCATATTATCATTGTTTGAAATTCTCTTTCTTTTCATATTTAACATTGTTTTATTATTCTCTTTCTTTTCATATTATCATTGTTTTATGAAATTCTCTTTCTTTTCATATTTATCATTGTTTTATGAATTTCTCTCAATATTGATGAATGCCCTCTTAGATTGCCATCAGATGTCGATAGAAATTGTCCAATTCCTAGTTGATCATGGTGCTGATGTTAACATGAAACTTATTCTCTTTCTTTTCATATTTATCATTATTTTATGACATTCTCTTTCTTTTCATATTTATTGTTTTATAGAATTCTCTTTCTTTTCATATTAATCATTGTTTTATGAAATTCTCTTTCTTTTCATATTTATCATTGTTTTATGGAATTCTCTTTCTTTTCATATTAATCATTGTTTTATGAAATTCTCTTTCTTTTCATATTATCATTGTTTTATGAAATTCTTTTCTTTTCATATTTATCATGTGTTATGAAATTCTCTTTCTTTTCATATTTATCATTGTTTGATAAAATTCTCTTTCTTTTCATATTTAGCATTGTTTTATGAATTCTCTTTCTTTTCATATTAATCATTGTTTTATTACATTCTCTTTCTTTTCATATTTATCATTGTTTTATGAAATTCTCTTTCTTTTCATATTATCATTGTTTGATGAATTCTCTTTCTTTTCATATTTATTGTTTTATGAATTCTCTTTCTTTTCATTTATCATTGTTTTATGAATTTCTCTTTCTTTTCATATTATCATTGTTTTATGAATTCTCTTTCTTTTCAATATTTAGCATTGTTTTATGAAATTCTCTTTCTTTTCATATTTAATCATTGTTTTATGAAATTCTCTTTCTTTTCATATTAATCATTGTTTTATAGAATTCTCTTTCTTTTCATATTATCATTGTTTGATAAAATTCTCTTTCTTTTCATATTTATCATTGTTTTATGATTTCTCTCAATATTGATGAATGCCTCTTAGCATTGCCTCAAAAAGATGTCGATAGAAATTGTCCAATTCCTATTGATCATGGTGCTGATGTTAATGAAACTTATTCTCTTTCTTTTCATATTTATCATTATTTTATGACATTCTCTTTCTTTTCATATTTATCATTGTTTGATAGAATTCTCTTTCTTTTCATATTATCATTGTTTTATGAAATTCTCTTTCTTTTCATATTTATCATTGTTTTATGGAATTCTCTTTCTTTTCATATTAATCATTGTTTTATGAAATTCTCTTTCTTTTCATATTATCATTGTTTTATGAAATTCTCTTTCTTTTCATATTTATCATTGTTTTATGAAATTCTCTTTCTTTTCATATTTATCATTGTTTTGATAAAATTCTCTTTCTTTTCATATTTAGCATTGTTTTATGAAATTCTCTTTCTTTCATATTTATCATTGTTTTATTACATTCTCTTTCTTTTCATATTTATCATTGTTTTTAAATTCTCTTTTTTCATATTTATCATTGTTTTATGAATTCTCTTTTTTTCATATTTATTTGTTTTATGAATTCTCTTTCTTTTCATATTTATCATTGTTTTATGAATTCTCTTTCTTTCATATTATCATTGTTTTATGACATTCTCTTTCTTTTCATATTTATCATTGTTTGATAGAATTCTCTTTCTTATATTAATCATTGTTTTATGAAATTCTCTTTCTTTTCATATTTATCATTGTTTTATGGAATTCTCTTTCTTTTCATATTTAATCATTGTTTTATGAAATTCTCTTTCTTTTCATATTATCATTGTTTTATGAAATTCTCTTTCTTTTCATATTTATCAATGTGTTATGAATTCTCTTTCTTTTCATATTTATCATTGTTTGATAAATTCTCTTTCTTTTCATATTTGCATTGTTTTATGAAATTCTCTTTCTTTTCATATTAATCATTGTTTTATGGAATTCTCTTTCTTTCATATTAATCATTGTTTTATGAAATTCTCTTTCTTTTCATATTAATCATTGTTTTATGAATTCTCTTTCTTTTCATATTAATCATTGTTTATGAAATTCTCTTTCTTTTCATATTTATCATTGTTATGAAATTCTCTTTCTTTTATTTATCATTGTTTGATAAATTCTCTTTCTTTTCATATTTAGCATTGTTTTATGAATTCTCTTTCTTTTCATATTATCATTGTTTTATGAAATTTCTTTCTTTTCATATTATCATTGTTTTATGAATTCTCTTTCTTTTCATATTAATCATTGTTTGATAAATTCTCTTTTCTTTTCATATTTATCATTGTTTTATGGATTTCTATATTGATGATGCCCTCTTAGCATTGCCATCAAAAAGATGTCGATAGAATTGTCCAATTCCTAGTTGATCATGGTGCTGATGTTAACATGAAACTTTTCTCTTTCTTTCATATTTATCATTATTTTATGACATTCTCTTTCTTTTCATATTTATCCTTGTTTTATGGAATTCTCTTTCTTTTCATATTTATCAATGTGTTGTGGAATTTCTTTCTTTTCATATTTATATTATTTATTGTTTATAGAATTCTCTTTCTTTTCATATTAATCATTGTTTTATGACATTCTCTTTCTTTTCATATTAATCATTGTTTTATGAAATTCTCTTTCTTTTCATATTTATCATTGTTTTATGAAATTCTCTTTCTTTTCATATTTAGCATTGTTGTATCGAATTCTATTTCTTTTCATATTTATCATTGTTTTATAGAATTCTCTTTCTTTTCATATTTATCATTGTTTTATATAATTGTCTTTCTTTTCATATTTATCATTGTTTGATAAAATTCTCTTTCTTTTCATATTTAGCATTGTTTTATGAAATTCTCTTTCTTTTCATATTTATCATTGTTTTATGGAATTCTCTTTCTTTTCATATTAATCATTGTTTTATTACATTCTATTTCTTTTCATATTTATCATTGTTTTATATAATTGTCTTTCTTTTCATATTTATCATTGTTTTATGAAATTCTCTTTCTTTTCATATTAATCATTGTTTGATAAAATTCTCTTTCTTTTCATATTTATCATTGTTTTATGGATTTCTCTCAATATTGATGAATGCCCTCTTAGCATTGCCATCAAAAAGATGTCGATAGAAATTGTCCAATTCCTAGTTGATCATGGTGCTGATGTTAACATGAAACTTATTCTATTTCTTTTCATATTTATCATTGTTTTATGAAATTCTCTTTCTTTTCATATTTATCCTTGTTTTATGGAATTCTGTTTCTTTTCATATTTAGCATTGTTTTATGAAATTCTCTTTCTTTTCATATTTATCATTGTTTGATAGAATTCTCTTTCTTTTCATATTTATCATTGTTTTATGACATTCTCTTTCTTTTCATATTTATCATTGTTTTATGAATTTCTTTCTTTTCATATTAATCATTTTTTATGACATTCTCTTTCTTTTCATATTTAGCATTGTTTTTATGAAATTCTCTTTCTTTTCATATTAATCATTGTTTTATGGAATTCTCTTTCTTTTCATATTAATCATTGTTTTATTACATTCTATTTCTTTTCATATTAATCATTGTTTTATGAAATTCTCTTTCTTTTCATATTTATCATTGTTTGATAGAATCTCTTTCTTTTCATATTTATCATTGTTTTATTACATTCTCTTTCTTTTCATATTAATCATTGTTTTATGACATTCTCTTTCTTTTCATATTTATCATTGTTTTATGAATTTCTCTCAATATTGATGAATGCCCTCTTAGTATTGCCATCAAAGATGTCGATAGAAATTGTCCAATTCCTAGTTGATCATGGTGCTGATGTTAACATGAAACTTATTCTCTTTCTTTTCATATTTATCATTATTTTATGACATTCTCTTTCTTTTCATATTTATCCTTGTTTTATGGAATTCTCTTTCTTTTCATATTTATCAATGTGTTGTGGAATTCTCTTTCTTTTCATATTTAACATTGTTTTATTACATTCTCTTTCTTTTCATATTAATCATTGTTTTATGACATTCTCTTTCTTTTCATATTTATCATTGTTTTATGAAATTCTCTTTCTTTTCATATTTATCCTTGTTTTATGGAATTCTCTTTCTTTTCATATTTATCAATGTGTTGTGGAATTCTCTTTCTTTTCATATTTAACATTGTTTTATTACATTCTCTTTCTTTTCATATTAATCATTGTTTTATGAAATTCTCTTTCTTTTCATATTTATCATTGTTTTATGAATTTCTCTCAATATTGATGAATGCCCTCTTAGCATTGCCATCAAAAAGATGTCGATAGAAATTGTCCAATTCCTAGTTGATCATGGTGCTGATGTTAACATGAAACTTATTCTCTTTCTTTTCATATTTATCATTATTTTATGACATTCTCTTTCTTTTCATATTTATCCTTGTTTTATGGAATTCTCTTTCTTTTCATATTTATCAATGTGTTATGGAATTCTCTTTCTTTTCATATTTATCATTGTTTTATAGAATTCTTTCTTTTCATATTAATCATTGTTTTATGAAATTCTCTTTCTTTTCATATTTATCATTGTTTTATAGAATTCTCTTTCTTTTCATATTAATCATTGTTATATCGAATTCTATTTCTTTTCATATTTATCATTGTTTGATAGAATCTCTTTCTTTTCATATTAATCATTGTTTTATGAAATTCTCTTTCTTTTCATATTTATCATTGTTTTATGAAATTCTCTTTCTTTTCATATTTAGCATTGTTTTATGAAATTCTCTTTCTTTTCATATTTAGCATTGTTGTATCGAATTCTATTTCTTTTCATATTTATCATTGTTTTATGGAATTCTCTTTCTTTTCATATTAATCATTGTTTTATTACATTCTCTTTCTTTTCATATTTATCATTGTTTTATGAATTTCTCTTTCTTTTCATATTTATCATTGTTTTATGACATTCTCTTTCTTTTCATATTTATCCTTGTTTTATGAAATTCTCTTTCTTTTCATATTAATCATTGTTTTATGACATTCTCTTTCTTTTCATATTTATCTTTTCTTTATGACATTTTCTTTCTTTTCATATTTATCCTTGTTTTATAACATTCTCTTTCTTTTCATATTAATCATTGTTTTATGAATTTCTCTCAATATTGATGAATGCCCTCTTAGTATTGCCATCAAAAAGATGTCGATAGAAATTGTCCAATTCCTAAGTTGATCATGGTGCTGATGTTAACATGAAACTTATTCTCTTTCTTTTCATATTTATCATTGTTTTATGAAATTCTCTTTCTTTTCATATTAATCATTGTTTTATGAAATTCTCTTCTTTTTCATATTTATCATTGTTTTATGGAATTCTATTTCTTTTCATATTTATCATTGTTTATGGAATTCTCTTTCTTTTCATATTAATCATTGTTTTATTACATTCTCTTTCTTTTCATATTAATCATTGTTTTATGAAATTCTCTTTCTTTTCATATTTATCATTGTTTGATAGAATCTCTTTCTTTTCATATTTATCATTGTTTTATGGAATTCTCTTCTTTTCATATTAATCATTGTTTTATGACATTCTCTTTCTTTTCATATTTATCTTTTTTTATGACATTTCTTTCTTTTCATATTTATCCTTGTTTTATAACATTCTCTTTCTTTTCATATTAATCATTGTTTTATGAATTTCTCTCATATTGATGAATGCCCTCTTAGTATTGCCATCAAAAAGATGTCGATAGAAATTGTCCAATTCCTAGTTGATCATGGTGCTGATGTTAACATGAAACTTATTCTCTTTCTTTTCATATTTATCATTGTTTTATGAAATTCTCTTTCTTTTCATATTTATCCTTGTTTTATGGAATTCTCTTTCTTTTCATATTTATCAATGTTTATGGAATTCTCTTTCTTTTCATATTTATCATTGTTTTATGAATTCTCTTTCTTTTATTTTAATCATTGTTATACGAATTCTATTTCTTTTCATATTTATCATTGTTTTATGAAATTCTCTTTCTTTTCATATTAATCATTGTTTTATGAAATTCTCTTTCTTTTCATATTAATCATTGTTTTATGAAATTCTCTTTCTTTTCATATTAATCATTGTTTTATGAAATTCTCTTTCTTTTCATATTTATCAATGTGTTATGGAATTCTCTTTCTTTTCATATTTATCATTGTTTTATGGAATTCTCTTTCTTTTCATATTTATCATTGTTTTATGAAATTCTCTTTCTTTTCATATTTATCATTGTTTTATGAAATTCTCTTTCTTTTCATATTTATCCTTGTTTTATGAAATTCTCTTTCTTTTCATATTTATCCTGTTTTATGACATTCTCTTTCTTTTCATATTTATCTTTCTTTATGACATTTCTTTCTTTTCATATTAATCATTGTTTTATGACATTCTCTTTCTTTTCATATTTATCCTTGTTTTATGGAATTCTTTCTTTTCATATTTATCAATGTGTTGTGGAATTCTCTTTCTTTTCATATTTATCATTGTTTTATTACATTCTCTTTCTTTTCATATTAATCATTGTTTTATGAAATTCTCTTTCTTTTCATATTTATCATTGTTTTATGAATTTCTCTCAATATTGATGAATGCCCTCTTAGCATTGCCATCAAAAGATGTCGATAGAAATTGTCCAATTCCTAGTTGATCATGGTGCTGATGTTAACATGAAACTTATTCTCTTTTTTTCATATTTATCATTATTTTATGACATTCTCTTTCTTTTCATATTTATCATTGTTTGATAGAATTCTCTTCTTTTCATATTAATCATTGTTTTATGAAATTCTCTTTCTTTCATATTTATCATTGTTTTATGGAATTCTCTTTCTTTTCATATTAATCATTGTTTTATGAAATTCTCTTTCTTTTCATATTAATCATTGTTTTATGAAATTCTCTTTCTTTTCATATTAATCATTGTTTTATGAAATTCTCTTTCTTTTCATATTTATCAATGTGTTATGAAATTCTCTTTCTTTTCATATTTATCATTGTTTGATAAAATTCTCTTTCTTTTCATATTTAGCATTGTTTTATGAAATTCTCTTTCTTTTCATATTAATCATTGTTTTATGGAATTCTCTTTCTTTTCATATTAATCATTGTTTTATGAAATTCTCTTTCTTTTCATATTAATCATTGTTTTATGAAATTCTCTTTCTTTTCATATTAATCATTGTTTTATGAAATTCTCTTTCTTTTCATATTTATCAATGTGTTATGAAATTCTCTTTCTTTTCATATTTATCATTGTTTGATAAAATTCTCTTTCTTTTCATATTTAGCATTGTTTTATGAAATTCTCTTTCTTTTCATATTAATCATTGTTTTATGAAATTCTCTTTCTTTTCATATTAATCATTGTTTTATAGAATTCTCTTCTTTTCATATTAATCATTGTTTGATAAAATTCTCTTTCTTTTCATATTTATCATTGTTTTATGGATTTCTCTCAATATTGATGAATGCCCTCTTAGCATTGCCATCAAAAAGATGTCGATAGAAATTGTCCAATTCCTAGTTGATCATGGTGCTGATGTTAACATGAAACTTATTCTATTTCTTTTCATATTTATCATTGTTTTATGAAATTCTCTTTCTTTTCATATTTATCCTTGTTTTATGGAATTCTGTTTCTTTTCATATTTAGCATTATTTTATGACATTCTCTTTCTTTTCATATTTATCATTATTTTATGACATTCTCTTTCTTTTCATATTTATCCTTGTTTTATGGAATTCTCTTTCTTTTCATATTTATCAATGTGTTGTGGAATTCTCTTTCTTTTCATATTTAGCATTGTTTGATAAAATTCTATTTCTTTTCATATTAATCATTGTTTTATGAAATTCTCTTTCTTTTCATATTTAGCATTGTTTTATGAAATTCTCTTTCTTTTCATATTAATCATTGTTTTATGGAATTCTCTTTCTTTTCATATTAATCATTGTTTTATGACATTCTCTTTCTTTTCATATTAATCATTGTTTTATGAAATTCTCTTTCTTTTCATATTAATCATTGTTTTATAGAATTCTCTTTCTTTTCATATTTATCATTGTTTTATTACATTCTCTTTCTTTTCATATTAATCATTGTTTATGACATTCTCTTTCTTTCATATTTATCATTGTTTTATGAATTTCTCTCAATATTGATGAATGCCCTCTTAGTATTGCCATCAAAAAGATGTCGATAGAAATTGTCCAATTCCTAGTTGATCATGGTGCTGATGTTAACATGAAACTTATTCTCTTTCTTTTCATATTTATCATTATTTTATGGAATTCTCTTTCTTTTCATATTTATCCTTGTTTTATGGAATTCTCTTTCTTTTCATATTTATCAATGTGTTATGGAATTCTCTTTCTTTTCATATTTAACATTGTTTTATTACATTCTCTTTCTTTTCATATTAATCATTGTTTTATGACATTCTCTTTCTTTTCATATTTATCATTATTTTATGACATTCTCTTTCTTTTCATATTTATCCTTGTTTTATGAAATTCTCTTTCTTTTTCATATTTATCAATGTGTTGTGGAATTCTCTTTCTTTTCATATTTAACATTGTTTTATTACATTCTCTTTCTTTTCATATTAATCATTGTTTTATGAAATTCTCTTTCTTTTCATATTTATCATTGTTTATGAATTTCTCTCAATATTGATGAATGCCCTCTTAGCATTGCCATCAAAAGATGTCGATAGAAATTGTCCAATTCCTAGTTGATCATGGTTGCTGATTTAACATGAAACTTATTCTCTTTCTTTTCATATTTATCATTATTTATGACATTCTCTTTTCTTTTCATATTTATCCTTGTTTTATGGAATTCTCTTTCTTTTCATATTTATCAATGTGTTATGGAATTCTCTTTCTTTCATATTTATCATTGTTTTATAGAATTCTCTTCTTTCATATTATCATTGTTTTATGAATTCTCTTTCTTTTCATATTTATCAATGTGTTATGGAATTCTCTTTCTTTTCATATTTATCATTGTTTTATAGAATTCTCTTTCTTTTCATATTAATCATTGTTTTATGAAATTCTCTTTCTTTTCATATTTATCATTGTTTTATAGAATTCTCTTTCTTTTCATATTATCATTGTTTTATGAATTCTCTTTCTTTTCATATTAATCATTGTTTTATGAAATTCTCTTTCTTTTCATATTTATCATTGTTTTATGAAATTCTCTTTCTTTTCATATTTATCATTGTTTATGAATTCTCTTTCTTTTCATATTAATCATTGTTTTATGAATTCTCTTTCTTTTCATATTTAATCATTGTTTTATAATTCTCTTTCTTTCATATTTATCATTGTTTTATGAATTCTCTTTCTTTTCATATTTATCATGTTTTATGAAATTCTTTTCTTTTCATATTTCCTTGTTTATGAATTCTCTTCTTTTCATATTAATTTGTTTTATGAATTCTCTTCATATTATTTGATGAATTCCTCTTAGTATTGCCATCAAAAAGATGTCGATAGAAATTGTCCAATTCCTAGTTGATCATGGTGCTGATGTTAACATGAAACTTATTCTCTTTCTTTTCATATTTATCATTGTTTTATGAAATTCTCTTTCTTTTCATATTTATCCTTGTTTTATGGAATTCTCTTTCTTTTCATATTTATCAATGTGTTATGGAATTCTCTTTCTTTTCATATTTATCATTGTTTTATGGAATTCTCTTTCTTTTCATATTTAGCATTGTTTTATGAAATTCTCTTTCTTTTCATATTTATCATTGTTTTATGAAATTCTCTTTCTTTTCATATTAATCATTGTTTTATGAAATTCTCTTTCTTTTCATATTAATCATTGTTTTATGAAATTCTCTTTCTTTTCATATTAATCATTGTTTTATGAAATTCTCTTTCTTTTCATATTTATCAATGTGTTATGGAATTCTCTTTCTTTTCATATTTATCATTGTTTGATAGAATTCTCTTTCTTTTCATATTAATCATTGTTTTATGAAATTCTCTTTCTTTTCATATTTATCATTGTTTTATGAAATTCTCTTTCTTTTCATATTTATCATTGTTTTATAGAATTCTCTTTCTTTTCATATTAATCATTGTTTTATGACATTCTCTTTCTTTTCATATTTATCTTTTCTTTATGACATTTTCTTTCTTTTCATATTAATCATTGTTTTATGACATTCTCTTTCTTTTCATATTTATCCTTGTTTTATGGAATTCTCTTTCTTTTCATATTTATCAATGTGTTGTGGAATTCTCTTTCTTTTCATATTTATCATTGTTTTATTACATTCTCTTTCTTTTCATATTAATCATTGTTTTATGAAATTCTCTTTCTTTTCATATTTATCATTGTTTTATGAATTTCTCTCTCAATATTGATGAATGCCCTCTTAGCATTGCATCAAAAAGATGTCGATAGAAATTGTCCAATTCCTAGTTGATCATGGTGCTGATGTTAACATGAAACTTATTCTCTTTCTTTTCATATTTATCATTATTTTATGACATTCTCTTTCTTTTCATATTTATCCTTGTTTTATGGAATTCTCTTTCTTTTCATATTTATCAATGTGTTATGGAATTCTCTTTCTTTTCATATTTAGCATTGTTGTATCGAATTCTATTTCTTTTCATATTTATCATTGTTTTATGGAATTCTCTTTCTTTTCATATTAATCATTGTTTTATTACATTCTCTTTCTTTTCATATTTATCATTGTTTTATGAATTTCTCTTTCTTTTCATATTTATCATTGTTTTATGAAATTCTCTTTCTTTTCATATTTATCATTGTTTTATGGAATTCTCTTTCTTTTCATATTAATCATTGTTTTATGACATTCTCTTTCTTTTCATATTTATCTTTTCTTTATGACATTTTCTTTCTTTTCATATTTATCCTTGTTTTATAACATTCTCTTTCTTTTCATATTTATCAATGTGTTATGGAATTCTCTTTCTTTTCATATAATCATTGTTTTATGACATTCTCTTTCTTTTCATATTTATCATTGTTTTATTACATTCTCTTTCTTTTCATATTTATCATTATTTGATAAAATTCTATTTCTTTTCATATTTATCATTGTTTTATGAATTTCTCTCAATATTGATGAATGCCCTCTTAGTATTGCCATCAAAAAAGATGTCGATAGAAATTGTCCAATTCCTAGTTGATCATGGTGCTGATGTTAACATGAAACTTATTCTCTTTCTTTTCATATTTATCATTATTTATGACATTCTCTTTCTTTTCATATTTATCCTTGTTTTATGGAATTCTCTTTCTTTTCATATTTATCAATGTGTTATGGAATTCTCTTTCTTTTCAATTTATCATTGTTTTATAGAATTCTCTTCTTTTCAATATTAATCATTGTTTTATGAAATTCTCTTTCTTTTCATATTAATCATTGTTTTATAGAATTCTCTTTCTTTTCATATTAATCATTGTTGTATCGAATTCTATTTCTTTTCATATTTATCATTGTTTTATAGAATTCTCTTTCTTTTCATATTAATCATTGTTTATGAAATTCTCTTTCTTTTCATATTTATCATTGTTTTATGAAATTCTCTTTCTTTTCATATTAATCATTGTTTTATGAAATTCTCTTTCTTTTCATATTAATCATTGTTTTATGAAATTCTCTTTCTTTTCATATTTAACATTGTTTTATTACATTCTCTTTCTTTTCATATTAATCATTATTTTATGACATTCTCTTTCTTTTCATATTTATCCTTGTTTTATGGAATTCTCTTTCTTTTCATATTTATCAATGTGTTATGGAATTCTCTTTCTTTTCATATTTATCATTGTTTTATAGAATTCTCTTTCTTTTCATATTAATCATTGTTTTATGACATTCTCTTTCTTTTCATATTTATCATTGTTTGATAGAATTCTCTTTCTTTTCATATTTAGCATTGTTTTATGAAATTCTCTTTCTTTTCATATTTAGCATTGTTTGATAAAATTCTCTTTCTTTTCATATTAATCATTGTTTTATGAAATTCTCTTTCTTTTCATATTTATCATTGTTTTATGAAATTCTCTTTCTTTTCATATTTATCATTGTTTTATGAAATTCTCTTTCTTTCATATTAATCATTGTTTTATGACATTCTCTTTCTTTTCATATTTATCTTTCTTTATGACATTTTCTTTCTTTCATATTTATCATTGTTTTATTACATCTCTTTCTTTTCATATTAATCATTGTTTATTACATTCTCTTTCTTTTCATATTAATCATTGTTTTATGACATTCTCTTTCTTTTCATATTTATCATTGTTTTATGAATTTCTCTCAATATTGATGAATGCCCTCTTAGCATTGCCATCAAAAAGATGTCGATAGAAATTGTCCAATTCCTAGTTGATCATGGTGCTGATGTTAACATGAAACTTATTCTCTTTCTTTTCATATTTATCATTATTTTATGACATTCTCTTTCTTTTCATATTTATCCTTGTTTTATGGAATTCTCTTTCTTTTCATATTTATCAATGTGTTATGGAATTCTCTTTCTTTTCATATTTATCATTGTTTTATAGAATTCTCTTTCTTTTCATATTAATCATTGTTTTATGAAATTCTCTTTCTTTTCATATTTATCATTGTTTGATAGAATTCTCTTTCTTTTCATATTTAGCATTGTTTTATGAAATTCTCTTTCTTTTCATATTTAGCATTGTTTGATAAAATTCTCTTTCTTTTCATATTTAACATTGTTTTATTACATTCTCTTTCTTTTCATATTAATCATTGTTTTATTACATTCTCTTTCTTTTCATATTTATCCTTGTTTTATGGAATTCTCTTTCTTTTCATATTAATCATTGTTTTATGAATTTCTCTCAATATTGATGAATGCCCTCTTAGTATTGCCATCAAAAAGATGTCGATAGAAATTGTCCAATTCCTAGTTGATCATGGTGCTGATGTTAACATGAAACTTATTCTCTTTCTTTTCATATTTATCATTGTTTTATGAAATTCTCTTTCTTTTCATATTTATCCTTGTTTTATGGAATTCTCTTTCTTTTCATATTTATCAATGTGTTATGGAATTCTCTTTCTTTTCATATTTATCATTGTTTTATGGAATTCTCTTTCTTTTCATATTTAGCATTGTTTTATGGAATTCTCTTTCTTTTCATATTTATCATTGTTTTATGAAATTCTCTTTCTTTTCATATTAATCATTGTTTTATGAAATTCTCTTTCTTTTCATATTAATCATTGTTTTATGAAATTCTCTTTCTTTTCATATTAATCATTGTTTTATGAAATTCTCTTTCTTTTCATATTTATCAATGTGTTATGGAATTCTCTTTCTTTTCATATTTATCATTGTTTTATGGAATTCTCTTTCTTTTCATATTTATCATTGTTTTATGAAATTCTCTTTCTTTTCATATTTATCATTGTTGTATCGAATTCTATTTCTTTTCATATTTATCATTGTTTTATGAAATTCTCTTTCTTTTCATATTTATCCTTGTTTTATGACATTCTCTTTCTTTTCATATTTATCTTTTCTTTATGACATTTTCTTTCTTTTCATATTAATCATTGTTTTATGACATTCTCTTTCTTTTCATATTATATCCTTGTTTTATGGAATTCTCTTTCTTTATATTTATCAATGTGTTGTGGAATTCTCTTTCTTTTCATATTTAACATTGTTTTATTACATTCTCTTTCTTTTCATATTAATCATTGTTTTATGAAATTCTCTTTCTTTTCATATTTATCATTGTTTTATGAATTTCTCTCAATATTGATGAATGCCCTCTTAGCATTGCCATCAAAAAGATGTCGATAGAAATTGTCCAATTCCTAGTTGATCATGGTGCTGATGTTAACATGAAACTTATTCTCTTTCTTTTCATATTTATCATTATTTTATGACATTCTCTTTCTTTTCATATTTATCATTGTTTGATAGAATTCTCTTTCTTTTCATATTAATCATTGTTTTATGAAATTCTCTTTCTTTTCATATTTATCATTGTTTTATGGAATTCTCTTTCTTTTCATATTAATCATTGTTTTATGAAATTCTCTTTCTTTTCATATTAATCATTGTTTTATGAAATTCTCTTTCTTTTCATATTAATCATTGTTTTATGAAATTCTCTTTCTTTTCATATTTATCAATGTGTTATGAAATTCTCTTTCTTTTCATATTTATCATTGTTTGATAAAATTCTCTTTCTTTTCATATTTAGCATTGTTTTATGAAATTCTCTTTCTTTTCATATTAATCATTGTTTTTGGAATTCTCTTTCTTTTCATATTAATCATTGTTTTATGAAATTCTCTTTCTTTTCATATTAATCATTGTTTTATGAAATTCTCTTTCTTTTCATATTAATCATTGTTTTATGAAATTCTCTTTCTTTTCATATTTATCAATGTGTTATGAAATTCTCTTTCTTTTCATATTTATCATTGTTTGATAAAATTCTCTTTCTTTTCATATTTAGCATTGTTTTATGAAATTCTCTTTCTTTTCATATTAATCATTGTTTTATGAAATTCTCTTTCTTTTCATATTAATCATTGTTTTATAGAATTCTCTTTCTTTTCATATTAATCATTGTTTGATAAAATTCTCTTTCTTTTCATATTTATCATTGTTTTATGGATTTCTCTCAATATTGATGAATGCCCTCTTAGCATTGCCATCAAAAAGATGTCGATAGAAATTGTCCAATTCCTAGTTGATCATGGTGCTGATGTTAACATGAAACTTATTCTATTTCTTTTCATATTTATCATTGTTTTATGAAATTCTCTTTCTTTTCATATTTATCCTTGTTTTATGGAATTCTGTTTCTTTTCATATTTAGCATTATTTTATGACATTCTCTTTCTTTTCATATTTATCATTATTTTATGACATTCTCTTTCTTTTCATATTTATCCTTGTTTTATGGAATTCTCTTTCTTTTCATATTTATCAATGTGTTGTGGAATTCTCTTTCTTTTCATATTTAACATTGTTTTATTACATTCTATTTCTTTTCATATTAATCATTGTTTTATGAAATTCTCTTTCTTTTCATATTTAGCATTGTTTTATGAAATTCTCTTTCTTTTCATATTAATCATTGTTTTATGGAATTCTCTTTCTTTTCATATTAATCATTGTTTTATTACATTCTATTTCTTTTCATATTAATCATTGTTTTATGAAATTCTCTTTCTTTTCATATTAATCATTGTTTTATAGAATTCTCTTTCTTTTCATATTTATCATTGTTTTATTACATTCTCTTTCTTTTCATATTAATCATTGTTTTATGACATTCTCTTTCTTTTCATATTTATCATTGTTTTATGAATTTCTCTCAATATTGATGAATGCCCTCTTAGCATTGCCATCAAAAAGATGTCGATAGAAATTGTCCAATTCCTAGTTGATCATGGTGCTGATGTTAACATGAAACTTATTCTCTTTCTTTTCATATTTATCATTATTTTATGACATTCTCTTTCTTTTCATATTTATCCTTGTTTTATGGAATTCTCTTTCTTTTCATATTTATCAATGTGTTATGGAATTCTCTTTCTTTTCATATTTAACATTGTTTTATTACATTCTCTTTCTTTTCATATTAATCATTGTTTTATGACATTCTCTTTCTTTTCATATTTATCATTGTTTTATGAAATTCTCTTTCTTTTCATATTTATCCTTGTTTTATGGAATTCTCTTTCTTTTCATATTTATCAATGTGTTGTGGAATTCTCTTTCTTTTCATATTTAACATTGTTTTATTACATTCTCTTTCTTTTCATATTAATCATTGTTTTATGAAATTCTCTTTCTTTTCATATTTATCATTGTTTTATGAATTTCTCTCAATATTGATGAATGCCCTCTTAGCATTGCCATCAAAAAGATGTCGATAGAAATTGTCCAATTCCTAGTTGATCATGGTGCTGATGTTAACATGAAACTTATTCTCTTTCTTTTCATATTTATCATTATTTTATGACATTCTCTTTCTTTTCATATTTATCCTTGTTTTATGGAATTCTCTTTCTTTTCATATTTATCAATGTGTTATGGAATTCTCTTTCTTTTCATATTTATCATTGTTTTATAGAATTCTCTTTCTTTTCATATTAATCATTGTTTTATGAAATTCTCTTTCTTTTCATATTTATCATTGTTTTATAGAATTCTCTTTCTTTTCATATTAATCATTGTTATATCGAATTCTATTTCTTTTCATATTTATCATTGTTTGATAGAATCTCTTTCTTTTCATATTAATCATTGTTTTATGAAATTCTCTTTCTTTTCATATTTATCATTGTTTTATGAAATTCTCTTTCTTTTCATATTTAGCATTGTTTTATGAAATTCTCTTTCTTTTCATATTTAGCATTGTTGTATCGAATTCTATTTCTTTTCATATTTATCATTGTTTTATGGAATTCTCTTTCTTTTCATATTAATCATTGTTTTATTACATTCTCTTTCTTTTCATATTAATCATTGTTTTATGAATTTCTCTTTCTTTTCATATTTATCATTGTTTTATGAAATTCTCTTTCTTTTCATATTTATCCTTGTTTTATGAAATTCTCTTTCTTTTCATATTTATCCTTGTTTTATAACATTCTCTTTCTTTTCATATTAATCATTGTTTTATGAATTTCTCTCAATATTGATGAATGCCCTCTTAGTATTGCCATCAAAAAGATGTCGATAGAAATTGTCCAATTCCTAGTTGATCATGGTGCTGATGTTAACATGAAACTTATTCTCTTTCTTTTCATATTTATCATTGTTTTATGAAATTCTCTTTCTTTTCATATTTATCCTTGTTTTATGGAATTCTCTTTCTTTTCATATTTATCAATGTGTTATGAAATTCTCTTTCTTTTCATATTTATCATTGTTTTATGAAATTCTCTTTCTTTTCATATTAATCATTGTTTTATGAAATTCTCTTTCTTTTCATATTAATCATTGTTTTATGAAATTCTCTTTCTTTTCATATTAATCATTGTTTTATGAAATTCTCTTTCTTTTCATATTTATCAATGTGTTATGGAATTCTCTTTCTTTTCATATTTATCATTGTTTTGATAGAATTCTCTTTCTTTTCATATTAATCATTGTTTTGAAATTCTCTTTCTTTTCATATTTATCATTGTTTTATGAAATTCTCTTTCTTTTCATATTTATCATTGTTTTATAGAATTCTCTTTCTTTTCATATTAATCATTGTTTTATGACATTCTCTTTCTTTTCATATTTATCTTTTCTTTATGACATTTTCTTTCTTTTCATATTAATCATTGTTTTATGACATTCTCTTTCTTTTCATATTTATCCTTGTTTTATGGAATTCTCTTTCTTTTCATATTTATCAATGTGTTGTGGAATTCTCTTTCTTTTCATATTTATCATTGTTTTATTACATTCTCTTTCTTTTCATATTAATCATTGTTTTATGAAATTCTCTTTCTTTTCATATTTATCATTGTTTTATGAATTTCTCTCAATATTGATGAATGCCCTCTTAGCATTGCCATCAAAAAGATGTCGATAGAAATTGTCCAATTCCTAGTTGATCATGGTGCTGATGTTAACATGAAACTTATTCTCTTTCTTTTCATATTTATCATTATTTTATGACATTCTCTTTCTTTTCATATTTATCCTTGTTTTATGGAATTCTCTTTCTTTTCATATTTATCAATGTGTTATGGAATTCTCTTTCTTTTCATATTTATCATTGTTTTATGGAATTCTCTTTCTTTTCATATTTATCATTGTTTTATGAAATTCTCTTTCTTTTCATATTAATCATTGTTTTATGAAATTCTCTTTCTTTTCATATTAATCATTGTTTTATGAAATTCTCTTTCTTTTCATATTTATCATTGTTTTATATAATTGTCTTTCTTTTCATATTTATCATTGTTTTATGGAATTCTCTTTCTTTTCATATTAATCATTGTTTTATGACATTCTCTTTCTTTTCATATTTATCTTTTCTTTATGACATTTTCTTTCTTTTCATATTTATCCTTGTTTTATAACATTCTCTTTCTTTTCATATTTATCAATGTGTTATGGAATTCTCTTTCTTTTCATATTAATCATTGTTTTATGACATTCTCTTTCTTTTCATATTTATCATTGTTTTATTACATTCTCTTTCTTTTCATATTTATCATTATTTGATAAAATTCTATTTCTTTTCATATTTATCATTGTTTTATGAATTTCTCTCAATATTGATGAATGCCCTCTTAGTATTGCCATCAAAAAGATGTCGATAGAAATTGTCCAATTCCTAGTTGATCATGGTGCTGATGTTAACATGAAACTTATTCTCTTTCTTTTCATATTTATCATTATTTTATGACATTCTCTTTCTTTTCATATTTATCCTTGTTTTATGGAATTCTCTTTCTTTTCATATTTATCAATGTGTTATGGAATTCTCTTTCTTTTCATATTTATCATTGTTTTATAGAATTCTCTTTCTTTTCATATTAATCATTGTTTTATGAAATTCTCTTTCTTTTCATATTAATCATTGTTTTATAGAATTCTCTTTCTTTTCATATTAATCATTGTTGTATCGAATTCTATTTCTTTTCATATTTATCATTGTTTTATAGAATTCTCTTTCTTTTCATATTAATCATTGTTTTATGAAATTCTCTTTCTTTTCATATTTATCATTGTTTTATGAAATTCTCTTTCTTTTCATATTAATCATTGTTTTATGAAATTCTCTTTCTTTTCATATTTAGCATTGTTTTATATAATTGTCTTTCTTTTCATATTTATCATTGTTTTATGGAATTCTCTTTCTTTTCATATTAATCATTGTTTTATGACATTCTCTTTCTTTTCATATTTATCCTTGTTTTATGGAATTCTCTTTCTTTTCATATTTATCAATGTGTTATGGAATTCTCTTTCTTTTCATATTTATCATTGTTTTATAGAATTCTCTTTCTTTTCATATTAATCATTGTTTTATGAAATTCTCTTTCTTTTCATATTTATCATTGTTTGATAGAATTCTCTTTCTTTTCATATTTAGCATTGTTTTATGAAATTCTCTTTCTTTTCATATTAGCATTGTTTGATAAAATTCTCTTTCTTTTCATATTAATCATTGTTTTATGAAATTCTCTTTCTTTTCATATTTATCATTGTTTTATGAAATTCTCTTTCTTTTCATATTTATCATTGTTTTATGAAATTCTCTTTCTTTTCATATTAATCATTGTTTTATGACATTCTCTTTCTTTTCATATTTATCTTTTCTTTATGACATTTTCTTTCTTTTCATATTTATCATTGTTTTATTACATTCTCTTCTTTTCATATTAATCATTGTTTTATACATTCTCTTTCTTTTCATATTAATCATTGTTTTATGACATTCTCTTTCTTTTCATATTTATCATTGTTTTATGAATTTCTCTCAATATTGATGAATGCCCTCTTAGCATTGCCATCAAAAAGATGTCGATAGAAATTGTCCAATTCCTAGTTGATCATGGTGCTGATGTTAACATGAAACTTATTCTCTTTCTTTTCATATTTATCATTATTTTATGACATTCTCTTTCTTTTCATATTTATCCTTGTTTTATGGAATTCTCTTTCTTTTCATATTTATCAATGTGTTATGGAATTCTCTTTCTTTTCATATTTATCATTGTTTTATAGAATTCTTTCTTTTCATATTAATCATTGTTTTAAATTCTCTTTCTTTTCATATTTATCATTGTTTGATAGAATTCTCTTTCTTTTCATATTTAGCATTGTTTTATGAAATTCTCTTTCTTTTCATATTTAGCATTGTTTGATAAAATTCTCTTTCTTTTCATATTTAACATTGTTTTATTACATTCTCTTTCTTTTCATATTAATCATTATTTTATGACATTCTCTTTCTTTTCATATTTATCCTTGTTTTATGGAATTCTCTTTCTTTTCATATTTATCAATGTGTTATGGAATTCTCTTTCTTTTCATATTTATCATTGTTTTATAGAATTCTCTTTCTTTTCATATTAATCATTGTTTTATGAAATTCTCTTTCTTTTCATATTTATCATTGTTTGATAGAATTCTCTTTCTTTTCATATTTAGCATTGTTTTATGAAATTCTCTTTCTTTTCATATTTAGCATTGTTTGATAAATTCTCTTTCTTTTCATATTAATCATTGTTTTATGAATTCTCTTTCTTTTCATATTTATCATTGTTTTATGAAATTCTCTTTCTTTTCATATTTATCATTGTTTTATGGAATTCTCTTTCTTTTCATATTAATCATTGTTTTATGACATTCTCTTTCTTTTCATATTTATCTTTTCTATGACATTTTCTTTCTTTTCATATTTATCATTGTTTTATTACATTCTCTTTCTTTTCATATTAATCATTGTTTTATTACATTCTCTTTCTTTTCATATTAATCATTGTTTTATGACATTCTCTTTCTTTTCATATTTATCATTGTTTTATGAATTTCTCTCAATATTGATGAATGCCCTCTTAGCATTGCCATCAAAAAGATGTCGATAGAAATTGTCCAATTCCTAGTTGATCATGGTGCTGATGTTAACATGAAACTTATTCTCTTTCTTTTCATATTTATCATTATTTTATGACATTCTCTTTCTTTTCATATTTATCTTGTTTTATGGAATTCTCTTTCTTTTCATATTTATCAATGTGTTATGGAATTCTCTTTCTTTTCATATTTATCATTGTTTATGGAATTCTCTTTCTTTTCATATTATCATTGTTTTTATGAATTCTCTTTCTTTTCATATTAATCATTGTTTTATGAAATTCTCTTTCTTTTCATATTTAGCATTGTTGTATGGAATTCTATTTCTTTTCATATTTATCATTGTTTTATGGAATTCTCTTTCTTTTCATATTAATCATTGTTTTGAAAATTCTCTTTCTTTTCATATTAATCATTGTTTTATGAATTCTCTTTCTTTCATATTTATCATTGTTTTATGAAATTCTCATTCTTTTCATATTTATCATTGTTTGATAGAATCTCTTTCTTTTCATATTTATCATTGTTTTATATAATTGTCTTTCTTTTCATATTTATCATTGTTTTATGGAATTCTCTTTCTTTTCATATTAATCATTGTTTTATGACATTCTCTTTCTTTTCATATTTATCTTTTCTTTATGACATTTTCTTTCTTTTCATATTTATCCTTGTTTTATAACATTCTCTTTCTTTTCATATTAATCATTGTTTTATGAATTTCTCTCAATATTGATGAATGCCCTCTTAGTATTGCCATCAAAAAGATGTCGATAGAAATTGTCCAATTCCTAGTTGATCATGGTGCTGATGTTAACATGAAACTTATTCTCTTTCTTTTCATATTTATCATTATTTTAAGACATTCTCTTTCTTTTCATATTTATCCTTGTTTTATGGAATTCTCTTTCTTTTCATATTTATCAATGTGTTATGGAATTCTCTTTCTTTTCATATTTATCATTGTTTTATAGAATTCTCTTTCTTTTCATATTAATCATTGTTTTATGAAATTCTCTTTCTTTTCATATTAATCATTGTTTTATAGAATTCTCTTTCTTTTCATATTAATCATTGTTTTATGAAATTCTCTTTCTTTTCATATTTATCATTGTTTGATAAAATTCTCTTTCTTTTCATATTTATCATTGTTTTATGACATTCTCTTTCTTTTCATATTTATCATTGTTTTATGAAATTCTCTTTCTTTTCATATTAATCATTGTTTTATGAAATTCTCTTTCTTTTCGTATTTATCATTGTTTGATAGAATCTCTTTCTTTTCATATTTATCGTTGTTTTATGACATTCTCTTTCTTTTCATATTTATCATTGTTTTATGAATTTCTCTCAATATTGATGAATGCCCTCTTAGCATTGCCATCAAAAAGATGTCGATAGAAATTGTCCAATTCCTAGTTGATCATGGTGCTGATGTTAACATGAAACTTATTCTCTTTCTTTTCATATTTATCATTGTTTTATTACATTCTATTTCTTTTCATATTTATCACTGTTTTATAGAATTCTCTTTCTTTTCATATTTATCATTGTTTTATAGAATTCTCCTTCTTTTCATATTTATCATTGTTTGATAAAATTCTCTTTCTTTTCATATTTATCATTGTTTTATTACATTCTCTTTCTTTTCATATTTATCATTGTTTTATTACATTCTATTTCTTTTCATATTAATCATTGTTTTATGAAATTCTCTTTCTTTTCATATTTATCATTGTTTTATGAAATTCTCTTTCTTTTCATATTTATCATTGTTTTATGAAATTCTCTTTCTTTTCATATTAATCATTGTTTTATGACATTCTCTTTCTTTTCATATTTATCTTTTCTTTATGACATTTTCTTTCTTTTCATATTTATCATTGTTTTATTACATTCTCTTTCTTTTCATATTAATCATTGTTTTATTACATTCTCTTTCTTTTCATATTAATCATTGTTTTATGACATTCTCTTTCTTTTCATATTTATCATTGTTTTATGAATTTCTCTCAATATTGATGAATGCCCTCTTAGCATTGCATCAAAAAGATGTCGATAGAAATTGTCCAATTCCTAGTTGATCATGGTGCTGATGTTAACATGAAACTTATTCTCTTTCTTTTCATATTTATCATTATTTTATGACATTCTCTTCTTTTCATATTTATCCTTGTTTTATGGAATTCTCTTTCTTTTCATATTTATCAATGTGTTATGGAATTCTCTTTTCTTTTCATATTTATCATTGTTTTATAGAATTCTCTTTCTTTTCATATTAATCATTGTTTTATGAAATTCTCTTTCTTTTCATATTTATCATTGTTTGATAGAATTCTCTTTCTTTTCATATTTAGCATTGTTTTATGAAATTCTCTTTCTTTTCATATTTAGCATTGTTTGATAAAATTCTCTTTCTTTTCATATTAATCATTGTTTTATGAAATTCTCTTTCTTTTCATATTTATCATTGTTTTATGAAATTCTCTTTCTTTTCATATTTATCATTGTTTTATGGAATTCTCTTTCTTTTCATATTTATCAATGTGTTATGGAATTCTCTTTCTTTTCATATTTATCATTGTTTTATAGAATTCTCTTTCTTTTCATATTAATCATTGTTTTATGAAATTCTCTTTCTTTTCATATTTATCATTGTTTGATAGAATTCTCTTTCTTTTCATATTTAGCATTGTTTTATGAAATTCTCTTTCTTTTCATATTTAGCATTGTTTGATAAAATTCTCTTTCTTTTCATATTAATCATTGTTTTATGAAATTCTCTTTCTTTTCATATTTATCATTGTTTTATGAAATTCTCTTTCTTTTCATATTTATCATTGTTTTATGGAATTCTCTTTCTTTTCATATTAATCATTGTTTTATGACATTCTCTTTCTTTTCATATTTATCTTTTCTTTATGACATTTTCTTTCTTTTCATATTTATCATTGTTTTATTACATTCTCTTTCTTTTCATATTAATCATTGTTTTATTACATTCTCTTTCTTTTCATATTAATCATTGTTTTATGACATTCTCTTTCTTTTCATATTTATCATTGTTTTATGAATTTCTCTCAATATTGATGAATGCCCTCTTAGCATTGCCATCAAAAAGATGTCGATAGAAATTGTCCAATTCCTAGTTGATCATGGTGCTGATGTTAACATGAAACTTATTCTCTTTCTTTTCATATTTATCATTATTTTATGACATTCTCTTTCTTTTCATATTTATCCTTGTTTTATGGAATTCTCTTTCTTTTCATATTTATCAATGTGTTATGGAATTCTCTTTCTTTTCATATTTATCATTGTTTTATGGAATTCTCTTTCTTTTCATATTAATCATTGTTTTATGAAATTCTCTTTCTTTTCATATTAATCATTGTTTTATGAAATTCTCTTTCTTTTCATATTTAGCATTGTTGTATCGAATTCTATTTCTTTTCATATTTATCATTGTTTTATGGAATTCTCTTTCTTTTCATATTAATCATTGTTTTCGAATTCTCTTTCTTTTCATATTATCATTGTTTTATGAATTCTCTTTCTTTTCATATTTATCATTGTTTTATGAAATTCTCTTTTCTTTTCATATTTATCATTGTTTGATAGAATCTCTTTCTTTTCATATTTATCATTGTTTTATGAAATTCTCTTTCTTTCATATTTTATCATTGTTTATATAATTGTTCTTTTCTTTTCATATTTAATCATTGTTTTATGGAATTCTCTTTCTTTTCATATTTATCATCTGTTTTATGACATTCTCTTTCTTTTCATATTTATCTTTCTTTATGACATTTTCTTTCTTTTCATATTTATCTTGTTTTATAACATTCTCTTTCTTTTCATATTAATCATTGTTTTATGAATTTCTCTCAAATTGATGAATGCCCTCTAGATTGCCATCAAAAGATGTCGATAGAAATTGTCCAATTCCTAGTTGATCATGGTGCTGATGTTAACATGAAACTTATTCTCTTTCTTTTCATATTTATCATTATTTTATGGAATTCTCTTTCTTTTCATATTTATCATTGTTTTATATAATTGTCTTTCTTCATATTTATCATTGTTTTATGAATTCTCTTTCTTTTCATATTAATCATTGTTTTATGAAATTCTCTTTCTTTTCATATTAATCATTATTTTATGACATTCTCTTTCTTTTCATATTTATCCTTGTTTTATGGAATTCTCTTTCTTTTCATATTTATCAATGTGTTATGGAATTCTCTTTCTTTTCATATTTATCATTGTTTTATAGAATTCTCTTTCTTTTCATATTAATTCATTGTTTTATGAAATTCTCTTTCTTTTCATATTTATCATTGTTTGATAGAATTCTTTTCTTTTCATATTTAGCATTGTTTGATAAATTCTCTTTCTTTTCATATTAATCATTGTTTTATGAAATTCTCTTTCTTTCATATTTAGCATTGTTGTATCGAATTCTCTTTCTTTCATATTATCATTGTTTTATAGAATTCTCTTTCTTTTCATATTAATCATTGTTTTATGAAATTCTTTTCTTTTCATATTTAGCATTGTTTATGAAATTCTCTTTCTTTTCATATTTATCATTGTTTTATTACATTCTCTTTCTTTTCATATTTATCATTGTTTTATGAAATTCTCTTTTCTTTTCATATTTATCATTGTTTTTATTACATTCTTTTCTTTTCATATTTATCATTGTTTTATGGAATTCTCTTTCTTTTCATATTAATCATGTTTTATGACATTCTCTTTCTTTTCATATTTATCATTGTTTTATGAATTTCTCTCAATATTGATGAATGCCCTCTTAGCATTGCCATCAAAAAGATGTCGATAGAAATTGTCCAATTCCTAGTTGATCATGGTGCTGATGTTAACATGAAACTTATTCTCTTTCTTTTCATATTTATCATTATTTTATGACATTCTCTTTCTTTCATATTTATCCTTGTTTTATGGAATTCTCTTTTTTTCATATTTATCAATGTGTTATGGAATTCTCTTTCTTTTCATATTTATCATTGTTTTATGGAATTCTCTTCTCTTTTCATATTAATCATTGTTTTATGAAATTCTCTTTCTTTTCATATTAATCATTGTTTTATGAAATTCTCTTTCTTTCATATTTATCATTGTTTTATATAATTGTCTTTCTTTTCATATTTATCATTGTTTTATGGAATTCTCTTTCTTTTCATATTAATCTTGTTTTATGACATTCTCTTTTTTTTCATATTTATCTTTCTTTATGACATTTCTTTCTTTTGTTCATATTATCCTTTGTTTATAACATTCTCTCTTCTTTTCATATTAATCATTGTTTTTATGAATTTCTCTCAATATTGATGAATGCCCTCTTAGTATTGCCATCAAAAAGATGTCGATAGAAATTGTCCAATTCCTAGTTGATCATGTGCTATCGTTAACATGAATATTCTCTTTCTTTTCATATTTATCATTATTTTATGGAAATTCTCTTTCTTTTCATATTAATCATTGTTTTATGGAATTCTCTTTCTTTCATATTTATCATTGTTTATTACATTCTATTTCTTTTCCATATTTATCACTGTTTTATAGAATTCTCTTTCTTTTCATATTTACATTTTATGGAATTCTCTTTCTTTTCATATTAATCATTGTTTTATGGAATTCTCTTTCTTTTCATATTTATCATTGTTTTATGAATTTCTCTCAATATGATGAATGCCCTCTTAGCATTGCCATCAAAAAGATGTCGATAGAAATTGTCCAATTCCTAGTTGATCATTGGTGCTGATGTTAACATGAAACTTATTCTCTTTCTTTTCATATTTATCATTATTTTATGACATTCTCTTTCTTTTCATATTTATCCTTGTTTTATGGAATTCTCTTTCTTTTCATATTTATCATTGTTTTTATGAAATTCTCTTTCTTTTCATTTAATCATTGTTTTATAGAATTCTCTTTCTTTTCATATTAATCATTGTTGTATCGAATTCTATTTCTTTTCATATTAATCATTGTTTTATGGAATTCTCTTTCTTTTCATATTAATCATTGTTTTATGAAATTCTCTTTCTTTTCATATTTATCATTGTTTTATGAAATTCTCTTTCTTTTCATATTATCATTGTTTATGAAATTCTCTTTCTTTTCATATTTATCATTGTTTTATGAAATTCTCTTTCTTTCATATTAATCATTGTTTTATGAAATTCTCTTTCTTTCATATTTATCATTGTTTGATAGAATCTCTTTCTTTTCATATTTATCTTGTTTTATGACATTCTCTTTCTTTTCATATTTATCATTGTTTTATGAATTTCTCTCAATATTGATGAATGCCCTCTTAGCATTGCCATCAAAAAGATGTCGATAGAAATTGTCCAATTCCTAGTTGATCATGGTGCTGATGTTAACATGAAACTTATTCTCTTTCTTTTCATATTTATCATTGTTTTATTACATTCTATTTCTTTTCATATTTATCACTGTTTTATAGAATTCTCTTCTTTTCATTATTTATCATTGTTTTATAGAATTCTCTTTCTTTTCATATTAATCATTGTTTTATGACATTCTCTTTCTTTTCATATTTATCTTTCTTTATGACATTTCTTTCTTTTTCATATTTATCATTGTTTTATTACATTCTCTTTCTTTCATATTTATCATTGTTTTATTACATTCTATTTCTTTTCATATTAATCATTGTTTTATGAAATTCTCTTTCTTTTCATATTTATCATTGTTTTATGAAATTCTCTTTCTTTTCATATTTATCATGTTTGATAAAATTCTCTTTCTTTTCATATTTATCATTGTTTTATGACATTCTCTTTCTTTTCATATTTATCATTGTTTTATGAATTTCTCTCAATATTGATGAATGCCCTCTTAGCATTGCCATCAAAAGATGTCGATAGAAATTGTCCAATTCCTAGTTGATCATGGTGCTGATGTTAACATGAAACTTATTCTCTTTCTTTTTCATATTTATCATTATTTTATGACATTCTCTTTCTTTTCATATTTATCATTTTTATGACATTCTCTTTCTTTTCATATTTATCCTTGTTTTATGGAATTCTCTTTCTTTTCATATTTATCATTGTTTTATGAAATTCTCTTTCTTTTCATATTAATCATTGTTTTATGAATTCTCTTTCTTTTCATATTTATCCTTGTTTTATGGAATTCTCTTTCTTTTCATATTTATCATTGTTTATAGAATTCTCTTTTTTTCATTTATCATTGTTTTATGAATTTCTTTCTTTTCAATATTTATCATTGTTTTATGAAATTCTCTTTCTTTTCAATATTTATCATATGTTTTATGAAATTCTCTTTTTTCATATTTATCATTGTTTATGAAATTCTCTTTCTTTTCATATTATCATTGTTTGATAAAATTCTCTTTCTTTTCATATTAATCATTGTTTTATGACTTCTCTTTCTTTTCATATTATCATCATGTTTTTATGAATTTCTCTCAATATTGTATGACATGCCCTCTTAGCATTGCCATCAACAAAGATGTCGATAGAAATTGTTCCAATCTTCCTAGTTGATCATGGTGCTGATGTTAACATGAAACTTATTCTCTTCTTTTCATATTTATCATTATTTTATGACATTCTCTTTCTTTTTCATATTTATCTTTTTTATGGAATTCTCTTTCTTTTCATATTTATCAATGTGTTATGAAATTCTCTTTCTTTCATATTAATCATTGTTTATGAAATTCTCTTTCTTTTCATATTTATCATTGTTTGATAGAATTCTCTTTCTTTTCATATTTAGCATTGTTTTATGAAATTCTCTTTCTTTTCATATTTAGCATTGTTTGATAAAATTCTCTTTCTTTTCATATTTAACATTGTTTTATAGAATTCTCTTTCTTTTCATATTAATCATTATTTTATGACATTCTCTTTCTTTTCATATTTATCATTGTTTTATGAAATTCTCTTTCTTTTCATATTTATCATTGTTTTATGAAATTCTCTTTCTTTTCATATTAATCATTGTTTTATGAAATTCTCTTTCTTTTCATATTTATCATTGTTTGATAGAATCTCTTTCTTTTCATATTTATCGTTGTTTTATGAAATTCTCTTTCTTTTCATATTTATCATTGTTTTATGAATTTCTCTCAATATTGATGAATGCCCTCTTAGCATTGCCATCAAAAAGATGTCGATAGAAATTGTCCAATTCCTAGTGATCATGGTGCTGATGTTAACATGAAACTTATTCTCTTTCTTTTCATATTTATCAATGTGTTATGGAATTCTCTTTCTTTTCATATTTATCCTTGTTTTATGGAATTCTCTTTCTTTTCATATTTATCAATGTGTTATGGAATTCTCTTTCTTTTCATATTTATCATTGTTTTATAGAATTCTCTTTCTTTTCATATTAATCATTGTTTTATGAAATTCTCTTTCTTTTCATATTAATCATTGTTTTATGAAATTCTCTTTCTTTTCATATTAATCATTGTTTTATGAAATTCTCTTTCTTTTCATATTTATCATTGTTTTATATAATTGTCTTTCTTTTCATATTTATCATTGTTTTATGGAATTCTCTTTCTTTTCATATTAATCATTGTTTTATGACATTCTCTTTCTTTTCATATTTATCTTTTCTTTATGACATTTTCTTTCTTTTCATATTTATCCTTGTTTTATAACATTCTCTTTCTTTTCATATTAATCATTGTTTTATGAATTTCTCTCAATATTGATGAATGCCCTCTTAGTATTGCCATCAAAAAGATGTCGATAGAAATTGTCCAATTCCTAGTTGATCATGGTGCTGATGTTAACATGAAACTTATTCTCTTTCTTTTCATATTTATCATTATTTTATGGAATTCTCTTTCTTTTCATATTAATCATTGTTTTATGGAATTCTCTTTCTTTTCATATTTATCATTGTTTTATGAATTTCTCTCAATATTGATGAATGCCCTCTTAGCATTGCCATCAAAAAGATGTCGATAGAAATTGTCCAATTCCTAGTTGATCATGGTGCTGATGTTAACATGAAACTATTCTCTTTCTTTTCATATTTATCATTATTTTATGACATTCTCTTTCTTTCATATTTATCCTTGTTTTATGGAATTCTCTTTCTTTTCATATTTATCATTGTTTTATGAAATTCTCTTTCTTTTCATATTAATCATTGTTTTATAGAATTCTCTTTCTTTTCATATTAATCATTGTTGTATCGAATTCTATTTCTTTTCATATTAATCATTGTTTTATGGAATTCTCTTTCTTTTCATATTAATCATTGTTTTATGAAATTCTCTTTCTTTCATATTTATCATTGTTTTATGAAATTCTCTTTCTTTTCATATTAATCATTGTTTTATGAAATTCTCTTTCTTTTCATATTTATCATTGTTTTATGAAATTCTCTTTCTTTTCATATTAATCATTGTTTTATGAAATTCTCTTTCTTTTCATATTTATCATTGTTGTATCGAATTCTATTTCTTTTCATATTTATCGTTGTTTTATGACATTCTCTTTCTTTTCATATTTATCATTGTTTTATGAATTTCTCTCAATATTGATGAATGCCCTCTTAGCATTGCCATCAAAAAGATGTCGATAGAAATTGTCCAATTCCTAGTTGATCATGGTGCTGATGTTAACATGAAACTTATTCTCTTTCTTTTCATATTTATCATTGTTTTATTACATTCTATTCTTTTCATATTTATCACTGTTTTATAGAATTCTCTTTCTTTTCATATTTATCATTGTTTTATAGAATTCTCTTTCTTTTCATATTAATCATTGTTTTATGACATTCTCTTTCTTTTCATATTTATCTTTTCTTTATGACATTTTCTTTCTTTTCATATTTATCATTGTTTTATTACATTCTCTTTCTTTTCATATTTATCATTGTTTTATTACATTCTATTTCTTTTCATATTAATCATTGTTTATGAAATTCTCTTTCTTTTCATATTTATCATTGTTTTATGAAATTCTCTTTCTTTTCATATTTATCATTGTTTGATAAAATTCTCTTTCTTTTCATATTTATCATTGTTTTTATGACATTCTCTTTCTTTCATATTTATCATTGTTTTATGAATTTCTCTCAATATTGATGAATGCCCTCTTAGCATTGCCATCAAAAAGATGTCGATAGAAATTGTCCAATTCCTAGTTGATCATGGTGCTGATGTTAACATGAAACTTATTCTCTTTCTTTTCATATTTATCATTATTTTATGACATTCTTTTCTTTTCATATTTATCATTATTTTATGACATTCTCTTTCTTTTCATATTTATCCTTGTTTTATGGAATTCTCTTTCTTTTCATATTTATCATTGTTTTAGAAATTCTCTTTCTTTCATATTAATCATTGTTTTATGAAATTCTCTTTCTTTCATATTATCCTTGTTTTATGGAATTCTCTTTCTTTTCATATTTATCAATGTGTTATGAAATTCTCTTTCTTTTCATATTTATCATTGTTTTATGAAATTCTCTTTCTTTTCATATTAATCATTGTTTTATTACATTCTATTTCTTTTCATATTAATCATTGTTTTATGAAATTCTCTTTCTTTTCATATTTATCATTGTTTTATGAAATTCTCTTTCTTTTCATATTTATCATTGTTTGATAAAATTCTCTTTCTTTTCATATTAATCATTGTTTTATGACATTCTCTTTCTTTTCATATTTATCATTGTTTTATGAATTTCTCTCAATATTGATGAATGCCCTCTTAGCATTGCCATCAAAAAGATGTCGATAGAAATTGTCCAATTCCTAGTTGATCATGGTGCTGATGTTAACATGAAACTTATTCTCTTTCTTTTCATATATTATCATTATTTTTAATGACATTCGTCCTTTAGTTTCATAAATTATATTCCTCTTGTTTTATGAATTCTCTTTCTTTTCGAATTTATCATAGTTGTGTATGAAGGAGTTCTACTGTTTCTTTTCTTCTCATATTATATCTTATTCTTTATTGGCAATTCTCTCTTCTTTTCAGTATTTCCCATTGTTTTACTGATATAATACTTCTTTCTTTTCATATATTATCATTGTTTTATGAAATTCTCCTTTTCTCTTTTCATTAATTCATTGTTTTATAGAATTCTACTTCTTCATATTATCATTTGATCATCATTCTTACTTAATCATTGTTTTATGGAAATTCTCTTCTTTCTTTATATATCATCTTTATTCTTTCTTCATATATCATTGTTTATTAAGTTAAATTTATTCTCTTTCTCTTTCATAATTATATCACTTGTTTATGAAATTCAGGCTTTCTCTTCAATATTAATCTATTGTTTTATGAAAATTTCTCTTTTTACTATTTTCTATATCATTTGTTTTATGAAATTGCTCTTTCTTTTCATATTAATCATTGTTTTAATGAATACTCTTTCTTTTCATTTTATCATGTGTTTTAGATAGAATCTCTTTCTTTTTCATATTTATCGTTGTTTCTATGACTATCTCTCTTTCTTTTCATTTTATTATTGTTTATGACTTTCTCTCACATATTGATGAATGCCCTCTTCAATCATTGCATTCAAAAAGCATGTCTGATAGAAAACTTGTTCCAATTATGCCTAGTTGATCATAGTGCATGTTAACATGAAACTTACCTTCTCCTTTCTTTCATATTTATCATTGATTTTATTACATTCTATTTCTTTTCATATTTATCACTGATTTTATAGAATTACTCTTCTTTCATATATCTTATCATTGTTTACTAGAATTCATCTTTCTTTTTCTATATTAATTACTCCGAGTGATTGTTTATTATGAACATTCCTTCTTCTTTTCAATATTTATCTTATTATATTTATGACATATATTGTCTTCTTTCATAATTTATCAATTGGTTTTTATTAACATTCTCTTTTCTTTTCATAATTTATCATTGTATTTTAATGTCTACATTTCTATCTTCTTTTCATATTCTTAATTCATTGTTGTATGAATTCTCTTTTCCTTTTCATATTTTTTCATTGGTTTTTTATGAATTCTCTTGTCTTTTCATATTTATTCATTGTTTGATAAAATCTCTCTTTCTTTTCAATATTTATCATTGTTTATGACATTCTCTTTCTTTTCATATTTATGCATTGTTTATATGCAATTTCTCTTTCACACATTAGGCGAGATATGATGAGTATGCTCCATCTTAGATTGCCATCAAAAAAGATGATACGATAGAAATTGTCCAATTCCTAGTTGGAACTACATGGTGCTCGATATGTTAACATGAAACTTATTCTCTTTCTTTTCATATTTATCATTATTTTATGACATTCCTCTTGCTTTTCATATTTAATCCTATGACTCATCTCAAAAAACCCAAAAACCCCCAACCAGGCCTACGCCTGGGGGTTCAATATAGGGGGAAAGGAAAAAAAGGGAAAAAAGTAGAGAGAGATAGGATAAATATGAAACAAGGGAGAAAGAGAATGTCATAAAATAATGATAATATGAAAAGAAAATGAAGAATAAGTTTCATGTTAACATCAGCACCATGATCAAACTAGGAATGTGGACAATATTTCTAATCGAGACATCTCTTTTGATGGCAATTCTAAGAGGGCATTCATCAATTTATTGAGAGATTCATAAAACAATGCATAAATATGAAGCAAAGAGAATTGTTTCATAAAACAATGAATAAATATGAAAAGAAAGAGAATTTTATCAAACAATGATGAAGGATATGAAAGAAAGGAGATTTCATAATACTAATGATAATAATATGTAGGAAAAGAAAGAGAATTTCAGTGAAAAACGCAAATGATTATTAACTTATGAAAAGAAATTAGAAGTCGTTAAATAAAATTCAATGTATAAATATGAGAAAAGAAAAAGATGTAAATTAAAAGCAATAAATATAATATGAATAAGAAAACGAAAATGTCATAAAGAAAAAGATAAAATTGAAAATGAAAGAGAAGTGTCAAGAAAAACTAATGATGGTAATGTGAAAAGAAAGAGATATTTCTTAGTACAAAACAATGATAAATATCGATAAGAACAGAGAATTCCTATAAACAGTGATACAATATGACAAGAAAATAGAATGTAAAAAAAATAATGATAAAATAAGTGAAAAAGTAAAGAGAATAAGTTTCATGTTAACATTCAGCAGCCATCGATCCAAATAGGAATTGGAACAATTTCTATCGACATCTTTTTGATGCATGCTAAAGAGGACATTCTCATCAATAATATTGAACCTCTCCTTTACCGTGGCAGATTCGGGAAGCATACTTGGTTTTCAATTACTCCCGCACGCCATTGAAAGCGTTTGCATATTTCTCATTGTTTTTCTGGTTGTTGAGAATTAACTAATTCCAACGTGTCAGTATTCGTTTGGGTGATACTCTAAGTCTCACCAATGCATTATAAAACTTGCGTGTAATGAATATCATTACTAATCTCTTGAGCTTCTTGACCGGCACTTCCCCTTTCTATTAAATCAGATTAGTCTACAATCAAATTATGAATTCCATTGATTTCTCCTGATTGCTGATGATTTTTCCATGCCGTAAGAAGGCTTGCGCTTTGAGCATATCACTAATCATTAAGACTAACGCAAAGTTTAAAACTCTGGTGTTGATAAACACGTTCTATGCATATCAAATCTATGAAGACATCTTCTTCGATGTTGTTGTTCTTGACTTTCTGTATGCCAAGTCTGCCCCATCCTAATTCGAGTATTATAGATATCTTTTGATCTGATCTGGCGGATAAGAATGTCTATTAAGATCTCTTACAGATAATCGAGTTTATCAAGTCCGATACTGTAAATGATTTAGCAATAATCTGTGAAGTCCAAATTGGAAAGTCGCCATATGGTTTTCCTCTAATGAATTGCCATGCTGCACCGCTCGTATACATATTCGGTTAATGATAAATTATATTTCTTGACCATGTTTTTGTAGATGTTAACGGGACGATCTTCATGATCGCCGATGTAGATCAAAAGATTGACACTGATTCACAGCCAATGGCTCCAGGCCATTCAATATCATGGACAAAGACCGGCAATTACTACTGCTGCTACCATGTCATGGCCCGTTTGAATATTCATTCAGGCTGGTATAATTTAAGATTTATATGATTTTTTCTGCTAAGTGTGCTACACCTAGCAATGTTCGAATTGAGTAGTGTTGGCAGCTGGATAAATCCAAAAAGTTGTTACCTAATTGAGGAATAAGCGCATTCTTTGAAACTCAGAGAGTATCAATAATTGGCAGCCAATATCCGAATACTTAACTGGATCATAAACTTCATCTTTGGAGGAGTCGCGCGTTTCATTTAGAACGTAATGTCAAAATTTTTGAATAGAATTTTTTTATTTTGATACAATCTTGGAATTGAAAATGTGGAAGAGCGATTCGTTCCATATTTGAATTTGTACCTAACATCCTATGAGTAATAAGGAAATGATCATCTCTTGTTTAACATCATAAATTGTTCTTAACGTATATTCATAATCTAACTGATAGTGATTTTCAAAAATCCTATGATTTCAACTATAATTAGTTTCGGCAGGAAAATTCTGAACTCAAGCTCTTTTTCAATTGAATAATTGTTAAATAGGACGCTGATGATCCTTTATGGTCAGTGATAATCCTGTGTCTCAAGATACAAAACATTAGAATTAGATATTGTAGATAGACAATCTTGAACTCATTAGGAGAACACCGTTCCAGACAGAAAATTATGTGTTATGTTTCCAATCGAATAAAACTGTTATTTACAGTAAGATTTAAACGTAATTGCTGCGAGAAGTGGTAATTCCACTTAAACCTTTCATTGGATCCGATATAAGATCATCATTTGATATTAGCTTATTTAACTTCATGTTCCTCTTGCGTTCATGTCAGCCTTCTTCGATTGTCATACTAAATATGAATCAAATATTTCAATCATAGATTTTGATTGCAAACGATTTTCTGTTAAGGGGTATACCGGGTAAAGAAAAAAGGGGGTAGTTTTGTCTCACCTTGGCACTTATAAGGCTGTGTCGGCCGCCAAAAGTTTAGGAATCATTACACTAAGTAAATGGACAAATGTTTCTTGTGCTGAGACAAAGTTCACATTTGTAACTTTATGATGCTCTTCTTCAAAAAACAGCATACACCTTCAGATATAGTTACCATAGATAGAAATTATTATACCAGACAATGCAGAAATTCAACAAAATCAATCTATTATTTCTTATCCTTCATGATTATTATAAATAATAGAATATATTAATATAACCCATAACATATAGTTAAAGTCTAAGTATAGAGAAAATCTTTAATTTATGCATTACAATACGCTCATTTTAATGTACATTTAGAATACGTTTGAAATTCAGTATTTTTGCTTCTCAATGTCTATCAGGCTATCAGATATTGACAAATAGCGTTATTTCAAGCCCTTAAAGTTCGAAGTTTTGATTTCCAAATTCTAATGTAGAAATTACACTTTGTACTCCTTTGAGTGCATAGGACATCAGTAATTTTGATGCATTCTCCTAGTTATTAGGGAATTTAGTTACAACTCTGCATTAAAAAAGAAATTCAAATTTTATCAATTTGAAATTGGTTCAAGATAGTTGTATCACAGCAAAAGATCTAATACATTATATATTTTTATTAGACTTTTGAAGAATTTGTTGTTGTCCGCGATAAGTACATGGTTTACAGAAATAGAGCCATGCGTTTTTGATTAGCTTCCTTGTCATTGCAGAGAACAATTAATTAATTAGCGCGGCACTATATTATGTATATTTATCTTGTTTTTATTGCTTCTTCTTCACATTAGATGTAAAAAAGCGAATTTGTAAAGGTTTCAAATTTTTGAATATAACCAATTGAATTTGGACCGGAGTCAGTGTCAGATTTAATAGAACTCTTGTTATGAATATTCACATTCTGAACGGTAGATTATATTATACAAAAAGAAGGGATCTACTCTGAGAGATATCACTTTCCCCAAATTTTTTCCGTTTCAGTAAAAAATGAAAATAAATTTAGCATTTTTATGAAAATTCGAAATTTTTTTCATAAAATTTGCGAATTTTAGAATAAAAGCTCACGCTTAGCTTTATAATGCATTATAGGTCTTGGCATCTTTTGTCGTTGCACGGAACTCTAGCTCTCATGAGAAAAGTTATGCTTGCATTTACGCTTTTCCCAATATAAAATCATATATAAGACGTTTGGCAACAAACATAGTATCTCAATTAGTTGCATTAGATTGGGACAGTACGCTTGGGTATAGAATATTACTACCATTTGTGCAGTGCTAAAGGTGAGTTTTTCTTAATATATCTTCAACTTGAAAACAGAATGATATTTTTATTTAGTCATAAAAACAATAAATATTTTCAAAAATTTTTGGCGATAAATATATGTTCTGTTCTAATATATTTACAAGAACTCATAATGATCTTTAATGTATCTTATTTTTTTTCTTAAATCTAATATTTAATTCAGGGGCGTGCAAGTTTTATTATCCCTAAAATTTGAACTGGGCCCCGGTTTTACAACTGAAAAAATGAAAAAGCAGCACCGAAAAGAGATGCAAGGTACAGATACAATGATTAAAATGGTGTTCCAAAAATCATTTCAAAAGTGTCTATTTTCTGCCTTATTGCTCTTGCAGCAAAAGAAGAACATTCCGAAGTAATTGATCAAATTTAAAAAATCGAAAACGAAAGAACACATATT
>NC_067204.1:6984661-7002296 GCF_026262505.1 Trichomonas vaginalis G3 | reverse complement strand
TGAATTCTTTCTTTTCATATTTATCATTGTTTTATGGAATTCTCTTTCTTTTCATATTAATCATTGTTTTATTTTTATTTCTTTTCATATTATCATTGTTTTATATAATTGTCTTTTTTTCATATTTATCATTGTTTTATGAATTCTCTTTCTTTTCATATTAATCATTGTTTGATAAATTCTCTTTCTTTTCATATTTATCATTGTTTTATGGATTTCTCTCAATATTGATGAATGCCCTCTTAGCATTGCCATCAAAAAGATGTCGATAGAAATTGTCCAATTCCTAGTTGATCATGGTGCTGATGTTAACATGAAACTTATTCTATTTCTTTTCATATTTATCATTGTTTTATGAAATTCTCTTTCTTTTCATATTTATCCTTGTTTTATGGAATTCTGTTTCTTTTATATTTAGCATTATTTTATGAAATTCTCTTTCTTTTCATATTTATCCTTGTTTTATGGAATTCTTTTCTTTTCATATTTTCAATGTGTTGTGGAATTCTCTTTCTTTTCATATTTAACATTGTTTTATTACCTATTTCTTTTCATATTAATCATTGTTTTATGAATTCTCTTTCTTTTCATATTTAGCATTGTTTTTGAAATTTCTTTCTTTCATATTAATCATTGTTTTATGGAATTCTCTTTCTTTTATATTAATCATTGTTTTATTACATTCTATTTCTTTTCATATTATCATTGTTTTATGAAATTCTCTTTCTTTTCATATTTATCATTGTTTGATAGAATCTCTTTCTTTTCATATTTATCATTGTTTTATTACATTCTCTTTCTTTTCATATTAATCATTGTTTTATGACATTCTCTTTCTTTTCATATTTATCATTGTTTTATGAATTTCTCTCAATATTGATGAATGCCCTCTTTATTGCCATCAAAAAGATGTCGATAGAAATTGTCCAATTCCTAGTTGATCATGGTGCTGATGTTAACATGAAACTTATTCTCTTTTTCATATTTATCATTATTTTATGACATTCTCTTTCTTTTCATATTTATCCTTGTTTTATGGAATTCTTTTCTTTTCATATTTATCAATGTGTTGTGGAATTCTCTTTCTTTTCATATTTAACATTGTTTTATTACATTCTTTCTTTCATATTAATCATTGTTTTATGACATTCTCTTTCTTTTCATATTTATCATTGTTTTATGAAATTCTCTTTCTTTTCATATTTATCCTTGTTTTTGGAATTCTCTTTCTTTTCATATTTATCAATGTGTTGTGGAATTCTCTTTCTTTTCATATTTAACATTGTTTTATTACATTTCTTTCTTTTCATATTAATCATTGTTTTATGAAATTCTCTTTCTTTTCATATTTATCATTGTTTTATGAATTTCTCTCAATATTGATGATGCCCTCTTAGCATTGCCATCAAAAAGATGTCGATAGAAATTGTCCAATTCCTAGTTGATCATGGTGCTGATGTTAACATGAAACTTATTCTCTTTCTTTTCATATTTATCATTATTTTATGACATTCTCTTTCTTTTCATATTTATCCTTGTTTTATGGAATTCTCTTTCTTTTCATATTTATCAATGTGTTATGGAATTCTTTCTTTTCATATTTATCATTGTTTTATAGAATTCTCTTTCTTTTCATATTAATCATTGTTTTATGAATTCTCTTTCTTTTCATATTTATCATTGTTTTATAGAATTCTCTTTCTTTTCATATTAATCATTGTTATATGAATTCTATTTCTTTTCATATTTATCATTGTTTGATAGAATCTCTTTCTTTTCATATTAATCATTGTTTTATGAAATTCTCTTTCTTTTCATATTTATCATTGTTTTATGAATTCTCTTTCTTTTCATATTTAGCATTGTTTTATGAAATTCTCTTTCTTTTCATATTTAGCATTGTTGTATCGAATTCTATTTCTTTTCATATTTATCATTGTTTTATGGAATTCTCTTTCTTTTCATATTAATCATTGTTTTATTACATTCTCTTTCTTTATATTTATCATTGTTTTATGAATTTCTTTTCTTTTCATATTTATCATTGTTTTATGAAATTCTCTTTCTTTTCATATTTATCTTGTTTTTATGAAATTCTCTTTCTTTTCATATTAATCATTGTTTTATGACATTCTCTTTCTTTTCATATTTATCTTTTCTTTATGACATTTTCTTTCTTTTCATATTTATCCTTGTTTTATAACATTCTCTTTCTTTTCATATTAATCATTGTTTTATGAATTTCTCAATATTGATGAATGCCCTCTTAGTATTGCCATCAAAAGATGTCGATAGAAATTGTCAATTCCTAGTTGATCATGGTGCTGATGTTAACATGAAACTTATTCTCTTTCTTTTCATATTTATCATTGTTTTATGAAATTCTCTTTCTTTTCATATTTAGCATTGTTTTATGAATTCTTTTCTTTTCATATTTAGCATTGTTTATGAATTCTATTTCTTTTCATATTTATCATTGTTTATGGAATTCTCTTTCTTTTCATATTAATCATTGTTTTATGACATTCTCTTTCTTTCATATTTATCATTGTTTTATGAATTTCTTTTCTTTTCATATTTATCATTGTTGATAGAATTCTTTCTTTTCATATTTATCATTGTTTTATGGAATTCTCTTTCTTTTCATATTAATCATTGTTTTATGACATTCTCTTTCTTTCATATTTATCTTTCTTTATGACATTTTCTTTCTTTTCATATTTATCCTTGTTTTATAACATTCTCTTTCTTTTCATATTAATCATTGTTTTATGAATTTCTCTCAATATTGATGAATGCCCTTAGTATTGCATCAAAAAGATGTCGATAGAATTGTCCAATTCCTAGTTGATCATGGTGCTGATGTTAACATGAAACTTATTCTCTTTCTTTTCATATTTATCATTGTTTTATGAATTCTCTTTCTTTTCATATTTAGCATTGTTTTATGGAATTCTCTTTCTTTCATATTTATCAATGTGTTTATGGAATTCTCTTTTTTTCATATTTATCATTGTTTTATGAATTCTCTTTCTTTTCATATTTAGCATTGTTTTATGAATTCTCTTTCTTTTCATATTTATCATTGTTTTATGAAATTCTCTTTCTTTTCATATTAATCATTGTTTTATGAATTCTCTTTCTTTTCATATTATCATTGTTTTATGAATTCTCTTTCTTTTCATATTAATCATTGTTTTATGAAATTCTCTTTCTTTTCATATTTATCAATGTGTTATGGAATTCTCTTTCTTTTCATATTTATCATTGTTTTATGGAATTCTCTTTCTTTTCATATTTATCATTGTTTTATGAATTCTCTTTCTTTTCATATTTATCATTGTTTTATGAAATTCTCTTTCTTTTCATATTTATCCTTGTTTTATGAAATTCTCTTTCTTTTCATATTTATCCTTGTTTTATGACATTCTCTTTCTTTTCATATTTATTTTTTTTATGAATTTCTTTCTTTTCATATTAATCATTGTTTTATGACATTCTTTTCTTTTCATATTTATCCTTGTTTTATGGAATTCTCTTTCTTTTCATATTTATCATGTTTGTGGAATTCTCTTTCTTTTCATATTAATCATTGTTTTATGAATTCTCTTTCTTTTCATATTTATCATTGTTTTATGAATTTCTCTCAATATTTGATGATCTTAGCATTGCCATCAAAAGATGTCGATAGAAATTGTCCTTCCTAGTTGATCATGGTGCTGATGTTAACATGAAACTTATTCTCTTTCTTTTCATATTTATCATTATTTTATGACATTCTCTTTCTTTTCATATTTATCATTGTTTTATAGAATTCTCTTTCTTTTCATATTATCATTGTTTTATGAAATTCTCTTTCTTTTCATATTTATCATTGTTTTATGAATTCTCTTTCTTTTCATATTAATCATTGTTTTATGAAATTCTCTTTCTTTTCATATTATCATTGTTTTATGAATTCTCTTTCTTTTCATATTATCATTGTTTTATGAATTCTCTTTCTTTTCATATTTATCAATGTGTTTATGAATTCTCTTTCTTTTCATATTTATCATTGTTTTATAAATTCTCTTTCTTTTCATATTTCATTGTTTTATGAATTCTCTTTCTTTTCATATTATCATTGTTTTATGAATTCTCTTTCTTTTCATATTATCATTGTTTTATGAAATTCTCTTTCTTTTCATATTAATCATTGTTTTATGAATTCTCTTTCTTTTCATATTATCATTGTTTTATGAATTCTCTTTTTTTCATATTTATCAAGTGTTATGAATTCTCTTTCTTTTCATATTTATCATTGTTTGATAAATTCTCTTTCTTTTCATATTTATCATTGTTTTATGAATTCTCTTTCTTTTCATATTATCATTGTTTTATGAATTCTCTTTCTTTTCATATTATCATTGTTTATGAATTCTCTTTCTTTTCATATTTAATCATTGTTTGATAAAATTCTCTTTCTTTTCATATTTATCATTGTTTTATGATTTCTCTAATATTGATGATGCCTTTTCATTGCATCATTGTCGATAGAAATTCTTCTTCATATTATCATTGTGATTTAACATGAAACTTATTCTCTTTCTTTTCATATTTATCATTATTTTATGACATTCTCTTTCTTTTCATATTATCCTTGTTTTATGGAATTCTCTTTCTTTTCATATTTATCAATGTGTTTGGAATTCTCTTTCTTTTATATTTATCATTGTTTTATAGAATTCTCTTTTTTCATATTAATCATTGTTTTATGAATTCTCTTTCTTTTCATATTATCATTGTTTTATGAAATTCTCTTTCTTTTCATATTTATCATTGTTTTATGAAATTCTCTTTCTTTTCATATTTAGCATTGTTGTATCGAATTCTATTTCTTTTCATATTTATCATTGTTTTATGAATTCTTTTCTTTCATATTTATCATTGTTTTATATAATTTCTTTCTTTTCATATTTATCATTGTTTGATAAATTCTCTTTCTTTTCATATTATCATTGTTTTATGAATTCTCTTTCTTTTCATATTTATCATTGTTTTATGGAATTCTCTTTCTTTTCATATTAATCATTGTTTTATTACATTCTATTTCTTTTCATATTATCATTGTTTTATTAATTGTCTTTCTTTTTCATATTTATCATTGTTTATGAAATTCTCTTTCTTTTTCATATTAATCATTGTTTGATAAAATTCTCTTTCTTTTCATATTTATCATTGTTTTATGGATTTCTCTCAATATTGATGAAATGCCCTCTTAGCATTGCATCAAAAAGAATGTCGATAGAAATTGTCCAATTCCTAGTTGATCATGGTGCTGATGTTAACATGAAACTTATTCTTTTCTTTTCATATTTATCATTGTTTTATGAAATTCTCTTTCTTTTCATATTTATCCTTGTTTTATGGAATTCTGTTTCTTTCATATTTATGCATTATTTTATGACATTCTCTTTTTTCTTTTCATATTTATCCTTGTTTTATGGATGATTCTCTTTCTTTTCATATTTATCAATGTGTTTGTGGAATTCTCTTTCTTTTCATATTTAACATTGTTTTATTACATTCTTTTTCTTTTCATATTATCATTGTTTTTATGAAATTCTCTTTCTTTTCATATTTAGCATTGTTTTATGAAATTCTCTTTCTTTTCATATTTAATCATTGTTTTATGGAATTCTCTTTCTTTTCATATTAATCATTGTTTTATTACATTCTATTTCTTTTCATATTAATCATTGTTTTATGAAATTCTCTTTCTTTTCATATTTATCATTGTTTGATAGAATCTCTTTCTTTTCATATTTATCATTGTTTTATTACATTCTCTTTCTTTTCATATTAATCATTGTTTTATGACATTCTCTTTCTTTTCATATTTATCATTGTTTTATGAATTTCTCTCAATATTGATGAATGCCTCTTAGTATTGCCATCAAAAAGATGTCGATAGAAATTGTCCAATTCCTAGTTGATCATGGTGCTGATGTTAACATGAAACTTATTCTCTTTCTTTTCATATTTATCATTATTTTATGACATTCTCTTTCTTTTCATATTTATCCTTGTTTTATGGAATTCTCTTTCTTTTCATATTTATCAATGTGTTGTGGAATTCTCTTTCTTTTCATATTTAACATTGTTTTATTACATTCTTTCTTTTTCATATTAATCATTGTTTTTATGACATTCTCTTTTTTTTCATATTTATCATTGTTTTATGAAATTCTCTTTCTTTTCATATTTATCCTTGTTTTATGGAATTCTTTTCTTTTCATATTTATCAATGTGTTGTGGAATTCTCTTTCTTTTCATATTTAACATTGTTTTATTACATTCTCTTTCTTTTCATATTAATCATTGTTTTATGAAATTCTCTTTCTTTTCATATTTATCATTGTTTTATGAATTTCTCTCAATATTGATGAATGCCCTCTTAGCATTGCCATCAAAAAGATGTCGATAGAAATTGTCCAATTCCTAGTTGATCATGGTGCTGATGTTAACATGAAACTTATTCTCTTTCTTTTCATATTTATCATTATTTTATGACATTCTCTTTCTTTTCATATTTATCCTTGTTTTATGGAATTCTCTTTCTTTTCATATTTATCAATGTGTTATGGAATTCTCTTTCTTTTCATATTTATCATTGTTTTATAGAATTCTCTTTCTTTTCATATTAATCATGTGTTTTATGAAATTCTCTTTCTTTTCATATTTATCATTGTTTTATAGAATTCTCTTTCTTTTCATATTAATCATTGTTTATATCGAATTCTATTTCTTTTCATATTTATCATTGTTTGATAGAATCTCTTTCTTTTCATATTAATCATTGTTTTATGAAATTCTCTTTCTTTTCATATTTATCATTGTTTTATGAATTCTCTTTCTTTTCATATTTAGCATTGTTTTATGAAATTCTCTTTCTTTTCATATTTAGCATTGTTGTATCGAATTCTATTTCTTTTCATATTTATCATTGTTTTATGGAATTCTCTTTCTTTTCATATTAATCATTGTTTTATTACATTCTCTTTCTTTTCATATTTATCATTGTTTTATGAATTTCTCTTCTTTTCATATTTATCATTGTTTTATGAAATTCTCTTTCTTTTCATATTTATCCTTGTTTTATGAAATTCTCTTTCTTTTCATATTAATCATTGTTTTATGACATTCTCTTTCTTTTCATATTTATCTTTTCTTTATGAATTTTCTTTCTTTTCATATTTATCCTTGTTTTATAACATTCTCTTCTTTTCATATTAATCATTGTTTTATGAATTTCTCTCAATATTGATGAATGCCCTCTTAGTATTGCCATCAAAAAGATGTCGATAGAAATTGTCCAATTCCTAGTTGATCATGGTGCTGATGTTAACATGAAACTTATTCTCTTTCTTTTCATATTTATCATTGTTTTATGAAATTCTCTTTTTTTCATATTAATCATTGTTTTATGAAATTCTCTTTCTTTTCATATTTATCATTGTTTTATGGAATTCTATTTCTTTTCATATTTATCATTGTTTTATGGAATTCTCTTTCTTTTCATATTAATCATTGTTTTATTACATTCTCTTTCTTTTCATATTTATCATTGTTTTATGAATTTCTCTTTCTTTTCATATTTATCATTGTTTGATAGAATCTCTTTCTTTTCATATTTATCATTGTTTTATGGAATTCTCTTTCTTTTCATATTAATCATTGTTTTATGACATTCTCTTTCTTTTCATATTTATCTTTTCTTTATGACATTTTCTTTCTTTTCATATTTATCCTTGTTTTATAACATTCTCTTTCTTTTCATATTAATCATTGTTTTATGAATTTCTCTCAATATTGATGAATGCCCTCTTAGCATTGCCATCAAAAAGATGTCGATAGAAATTGTCCAATTCCTAGTTGATCATGGTGCTGATGTTAACATGAAACTTATTCTCTTTCTTTTCATATTTATCATTATTTTATGAAATTCTCTTTCTTTTCATATTTATCCTTGTTTTATGGAATTCTCTTTCTTTTCATATTTATCAATGTGTTATGGAATTTCTTTCTTTTCATATTTATCATTGTTTTATGGAATTCTCTTTCTTTTCATATTTAGCATTGTTTTATGAATTCTCTTTCTTTTCATATTTATCATTGTTTTATGAAATTCTCTTTCTTTTCATATTAATCATTGTTTTATGAAATTCTCTTTCTTTTCATATTTATCAATGTGTTATGGAATTCTCTTTCTTTTCATATTATCATTGTTTTATGGAATTCTCTTTCTTTTCATATTTATCATTGTTTTATGAAATTCTCTTTCTTTTCATATTTATCATTGTTTTATGAAATTCTCTTTCTTTTCATATTTATCCTTGTTTTATGAAATTCTCTTTCTTTTCATATTTATCCTTGTTTTATGACATTCTCTTTCTTTTCATATTTATCTTTTCTTTATGACATTTTCTTTCTTTTCATATTAATCATTGTTTTATGACATTCTCTTTCTTTTCATATTTATCCTTGTTTTATGGAATTCTCTTTCTTTTCATATTTATCAATGTGTTGTGGAATTCTCTTTCTTTTCATATTTAACATTGTTTTATTACATTCTCTTTCTTTCATATTAATCATTGTTTTATGAAATTCTCTTTCTTTTCATATTTATCATTGTTTTATGAATTTCTCTCAATATTGATGAATGCCCTCTTAGCATTGCCATCAAAAAGATGTCGATAGAAATTGTCCAATTCCTAGTTGATCATGGTGCTGATGTTAACATGAAACTTATTCTCTTTCTTTTCATATTTTATCATTATTTTATGACATTCTCTTTCTTTTCATATTTATCATTGTTTGATAGAATTCTCTTTCTTTTCATATTAATCATTGTTTTATGAAATTCTCTTTCTTTTCATATTTATCATTGTTTTATGGAATTCTCTTCTTTTCATATTAATCATTGTTTTATGAAATTCTCTTTCTTTTCATATTAATCATTGTTTTATGAAATTCTCTTTCTTTTCATATTTATCAATGTGTTATGAAATTCTCTTTCTTTTCATATTTATCATTGTTTGATAAAATTCTCTTTCTTTTCATATTTAGCATTGTTTTATGAAATTCTCTTTCTTTTCATATTAATCATTGTTTTATTACATTCTCTTTCTTTTCATATTTATCATTGTTTTATGAAATTCTCTTTCTTTTCATATTTATCATTGTTTGATAGAATTCTCTTTCTTTTCATATTTATCATTGTTTTATGACATTCTCTTTCTTTTCATATTTATCATTGTTTTATGAATTTCTCTTTCTTTTCATATTAATCATTGTTTTATGACATTCTCTTTCTTTTCATATTTAGCATTGTTTTATGAAATTCTCTTTCTTTTCATATTAATCATTGTTTTATGAAATTCTCTTTCTTTTCATATTAATCATTGTTTTATAGAATTCTCTTTCTTTTCATATTAATCATTGTTTGATAAAATTCTCTTTCTTTTCATATTTATCATTGTTTTATGAATTTCTCTCAATATTGATGAATGCCCTCTTAGCATTGCCATCAAAAAGATGTCGATAGAAATTGTCCAATTCCTAGTTGATCATGGTGCTGATGTTAACATGAAACTTATTCTCTTTCTTTTCATATTTATCATTATTTTATGACATTCTCTTTCTTTCATATTTATCATTGTTTGATAGAATTCTCTTTCTTTTCATATTAATCATTGTTTTATGAAATTCTCTTTCTTTTCATATTTATCATTGTTTTATGGAATTCTCTTTCTTTTCATATTAATCATTGTTTTATGAAATTCTCTTTCTTTTCATATTAATCATTGTTTTATGAAATTCTCTTTCTTTTCATATTTATCATGTGTTATGAAATTCTCTTTCTTTCATATTTATCATTGTTTGATAAAATTCTCTTTCTTTCATATTTAGCATTGTTTTATGAAATTCTCTTTCTTTTCATATTAATCATTGTTTTATTACATTCTCTTTCTTTTCATATTTATCATTGTTTTATGAAATTCTCTTTCTTTTCATATTTATCATTGTTTGATAGAATTCTCTTTCTTTTCATATTTATCATTGTTTTATGACATTCTCTTTCTTTTCATATTTATCATTGTTTTATGAATTTCTCTTTCTTTTCATATTAATCATTGTTTTATGACATTCTCTTTCTTTTCATATTTATCATTGTTTGATAGAATTCTCTTTCTTTTCATATTAATCATTGTTTTATGAAATTCTCTTTCTTTTCATATTTATCATTGTTTTATGGAATTCTCTTTCTTTTCATATTAATCATTGTTTTATGAAATTCTCTTTCTTTTCATATTAATCATTGTTTTATGAAATTCTCTTTCTTTTCATATTTATCAATGTGTTATGAAATTCTCTTTCTTTTCATATTTATCATTGTTTGATAAAATTCTCTTTCTTTTCATATTTAGCATTGTTTTATGAAATTCTCTTTCTTTTCATATTAATCATTGTTTTATGGAATTCTCTTTCTTTTCATATTAATCATTGTTTTATGAAATTCTCTTTCTTTCATATTAATCATTGTTTTATGAAATTCTCTTTCTTTTCATATTAACATTGTTTTATGAAATTCTCTTTCTTTTCATATTTATCAATGTGTTATGAAATTCTCTTTCTTTTCATATTTATCATTGTTTGATAAAATTCTCTTTCTTTCATATTTAGCATTGTTTTATGAAATTCTCTTTCTTTTCATATTAATCATTGTTTTATGAAATTCTCTTTCTTTTCATATTAATCATTGTTTTATAGAATTCTCTTTCTTTTCATATTAATCATTGTTTGATAAATTCTCTTTCTTTTCATATTTATCATTGTTTTATGGATTTCTCTCAATATTGATGAATGCCCTCTTAGCATTGCCATCAAAAAGATGTCGATAGAAATTGTCCAATTCCTAGTTGATCATGGTGCTGATGTTAACATGAAACTTATTCTCTTTCTTTTCATATTTATCATTATTTTATGACATTCTCTTTCTTTTCATATTTATCCTTGTTTTATGGAATTCTCTTTCTTTTCATATTTATCAATGTGTTGTGGAATTCTCTTTCTTTTCATATTTATCATTGTTTTATAGAATTCTCTTTCTTTTCATATTAATCATTGTTTTATGACATTCTCTTTCTTTTCATATTAATCATTGTTTTATGAAATTCTCTTTCTTTTCATATTTATCATTGTTTTATGAAATTCTCTTTCTTTTCATATTTAGCATTGTTGTATCGAATTCTATTTCTTTTCATATTTATCATTGTTTTATAGAATTCTCTTTCTTTTCATATTTATCATTGTTTTATATAATTGTCTTTCTTTTCATATTTATCATTGTTTGATAAATTCTCTTTCTTTTCATATTTAGCATTGTTTTATGAAATTCTCTTTCTTTTCATATTTATCATTGTTTTATGGAATTCTCTTTCTTTTCATATTAATCATTGTTTTATTACATTCTATTTCTTTTCATATTTATCATTGTTTTATATAATTGTCTTTCTTTTCATATTTATCATTGTTTTATGAAATTCTCTTTCTTTTCATATTAATCATTGTTTGATAAAATTCTCTTTCTTTTCATATTTATCATTGTTTTATGGATTCTCTCAATATTGATGATGCCCTCTTAGCATTGCCATCAAAAAAGATGTCGATAGAAATTGTCCAATTCCTAGTTGATCATGGTGCTGATGTTAACATGAAACTTATTCTATTTCTTTTCATATTTATCATTGTTTTATGAAATTCTCTTTCTTTTCATATTTATCCTTGTTTTATGGAATTCTGTTTCTTTTCATATTTAGCATTGTTTTATGAATTCTCTTTCTTTTCATATTTATCATTGTTTTATGAATTCTCTTTCTTTTCATATTTATCATTGTTTTATGAATTCTCTTTCTTTTCATATTTATCATTGTTTTATGAATTTCTTTCTTTTCATATTAATCATTGTTTTATGACATTCTCTTTCTTTTCATATTTAGCATTGTTTTATGAAATTCTCTTTCTTTTCATATTAATCATTGTTTTATGGAATTCTCTTTCTTTTCATATTAATCATTGTTTTATTACATTCTATTTCTTTTCATATTAATCATTGTTTTATGAAATTCTCTTTCTTTTCATATTTATCATTGTTTGATAGAATCTCTTTCTTTTCATATTTATCATTGTTTTATTACATTCTCTTTCTTTTCATATTAATCATTGTTTTATGACATTCTCTTTCTTTTCATATTTATCATTGTTTTATGAATTTCTCTCAATATTGATGAATGCCCTCTTAGTATTGCCATCAAAAAGATGTCGATAGAAATTGTCCAATTCCTAGTTGATCATGGTGCTGATGTTAACATGAAACTTATTCTCTTTCTTTTCATATTTATCATTATTTTATGACATTCTCTTTCTTTTCATATTTATCCTTGTTTTATGGAATTCTCTTTCTTTCATATTTATCAATGTTTGTGGAATTCTCTTTCTTTTCATATTTAACATTGTTTTATTACATTCTCTTTCTTTTCATATTAATCATTGTTTTATGACATTCTCTTTCTTTTCATATTTATCATTGTTTTATGAAATTCTCTTTCTTTTCATATTTATCCTTGTTTTATGGAATTCTCTTTCTTTTCATATTTATCAATGTGTTGTGGAATTCTCTTTCTTTTCATATTTAACATTGTTTTATTACATTCTCTTTCTTTTCATATTAATCATTGTTTTATGAAATTCTCTTTCTTTTCATATTTATCATTGTTTTATGAATTTCTCTCAATATTGATGAATGCCTCTTAGCATTGCCATCAAAAAGATGTCGATAGAAATTGTCTTCCTAGTTGATCATGGTGCTGATGTTAACATGAAACTTATTCTTTCTTTTCATATTTATCATTATTTTATGACATTCTCTTTCTTTTCATATTTATCCTTGTTTTATGGAATTCTCTTTCTTTTCATATTTATCAATGTGTTATGGAATTCTCTTTCTTTTCATATTTATCATTGTTTTATAGAATTCTCTTTCTTTTCATATTAATCATTGTTTTATGAAATTCTCTTTCTTTTCATATTTATCATTGTTTTATAGAATTCTCTTTCTTTTCATATTAATCATTGTTATATCGAATTCTATTTCTTTTCATATTTATCATTGTTTGATAGAATCTCTTTTCTTCATATTAATCATTGTTTTATGAAATTCTCTTTCTTTTCATATTTATCATTGTTTTATGAAATTCTCTTTCTTTTCATATTTAGCATTGTTTTATGAAATTCTCTTTCTTTTCATATTTAGCATTGTTGTATCGAATTCTATTTCTTTCATATTTATCATTGTTTTATGGAATTCTCTTTCTTTTCATATTAATCATTGTTTTATACATTCTCTTTCTTTTCATATTTATCATTGTTTTATGAATTTCTCTTTCTTTTCATATTTATCATTGTTTTATGACATTCTCTTTCTTTTCATATTTATCCTTGTTTTATGAAATTCTCTTTCTTTTCATATTAATCATTGTTTTATGACATTCTCTTTCTTTTCATATTTATCTTTTCTTTATGACATTTTCTTTCTTTTCATATTTATCCTTGTTTTATAACATTCTCTTTCTTTTCATATTAATCATTGTTTTTATGAATTTCTCTCAATATTGATGAATGCCCTCTTAGTATTGCCATCAAAAGATGTCGATAGAAATTGTCCAATTCCTAGTTGATCATGGTGCTGATGTTAACATGAAACTTATTCTCTTTCTTTTCATATTTATCATTGTTTTATGAAATTCTCTTTCTTTTCATATTAATCATTGTTTTATGAAATTCTCTTTCTTTTCATATTTATCATTGTTTATGAATTCTATTTCTTTTATATTTATCATTGTTTTATGGAATTCTCTTTCTTTTCATATTAATCATTGTTTATTACATTCTCTTTCTTTTCATATTTATCATTGTTTTATGAATTTCTCTTTCTTTTCATTTATCATTGTTTGATAGAATCTTCTTTCTTTTCATATTTATCATTGTTTTATGGAATTCTCTTTCTTTTCATATTAATCATTGTTTTATGACATTCTCTTTCTTTCATATTTATCTTTTCTTTATGACATTTTCTTTCTTTTCATATTTATCCTTGTTTTATAACATTCTCTTTCTTTTCATATTAATCATTGTTTTATGAATTTCTCTCAATATTGATGAATGCCCTTTAGTATTGCCATCAAAAAGATGTCGATAGAAATTGTCCAATTCCTAGTTGATCATGGTGCTGATGTTAACATGAAACTTATTCTCTTTCTTTTCATATTTATCATTGTTTTATGAATTCTCTTTCTTTCATATTTATCATTGTTTTATGGAATTCTCTTTCTTTTCATATTTATCAATGTGTTATGGAATTCTCTTTCTTTTCATATTTATCATTGTTTTATGAATTCTCTTTCTTTTCATATTAATCATTGTTTATGAATTCTCTTTCTTTTCATATTTATCATTGTTTTATGAAATTCTCTTTCTTTTCATATTAATCATTGTTTTATGAAATTCTCTTTCTTTTCATATTAATCATTGTTTTATGAAATTCTCTTTCTTTTCATATTAATCATTGTTTTATGAAATTCTCTTTCTTTTCATATTTATCAATGTGTTATGAATTCTCTTTTTTCATATTTATCATTGTTTTATGGAATTCTCTTTCTTTTCATATTTATCATTGTTTTATGAAATTCTCTTTCTTTTCATATTATCATTGTTTTATGAAATTCTCTTTCTTTTCATATTTATCCTTGTTTTATGAAATCTCTTTCTTTTCATATTTATCATTGTTTTATGACATTCTCTTTCTTTTCATATTTATCTTTTCTTTATGACATTTCTTTCTTTTCATATTTATCATGTTTTATGAATTCTCTTTCTTTTCATATTTATCTTGTTTTTGATTCTCTTTCTTTTCATATTTATCAATTGTTTTGTGATTCTCTTTCTTTCATATTTATCATTGTTTTATGAATTCTCTTTCTTTTCATATTATCATTGTTTTATGAATTCTCTTCTTTTCATATTTATCATTGTTTTATGAATTTCTCTCAATATTGATGAATGCCTCTTAGCATTGCCATCAAAAAGATGTCGATAGAAATTGTCCAATTCCTAGTTGATCATGGTGCTGATGTTAACATGAAACTTATTCTCTTTCTTTTCATATTATCATTATTTTATGAATTCTCTTCTTTTCATATTTATCATTGTTTGATAGAATTCTCTTTCTTTTCATATTTAATCATGTTTTATGAATTCTCTTTCTTTCATATTTATCATTGTTTTATGAATTCTCTTTCTTTTCATATTAATCATTGTTTTATGAAATTCTCTTTCTTTTCATATTAATCATTGTTTTATGAAATTCTCTTTCTTTTCATATTATCATTGTTTTATGAAATTCTCTTTCTTTTCATATTTATCATTGTTTGAATTCTCTTTCTTTTCATATTTATTTACATTGTTTGATAAATTCTCTTTCTTTCATATTTAGCATTGTTTATGAAATTCTCTTTCTTTTCATATTATCATTGTTTTTATGAATTCTCTTTCTTTCATATTAATCATTGTTTTATGAAATTCTCTTCTTTTCATATTTAATCATTGTTTTATGAAATTCTCTTTCTTTTCATATTAATCATTGTTTTTATGAAATTCTCTTTCTTTTCATATTTATCAATGTGTTATGAAATTCTCTTTCTTTTCATATTTACATTGTTTGATAAAATTCTCTTTCTTTTCATATTTAGCATTGTTTTATGAAATTCTCTTTCTTTCATATTAATCATTGTTTATGAAATTCTCTTTCTTTTCATATTAATCATTGTTTTATAGAATTCTCTTTCTTTTCATATAATCATTGTTTTATAATTCTCTTTTTTTTCATATTATATCATTGTTTTATGGATTTCTCTCATATTGATGAATGCCCTCTTAGCATTGCATCAAAAAGATGTCGATAGAAATTGTCCAATTCCTAGTTGATCATGGTGCTGATGTTAACATGAAACTTATTCTATTCTTTTCATATTTATCATTGTTTTATGAATTCTCTTTCTTTTCATATTTATCCTTGTTTTATGGAATCTGTTTCTTTTCATATTTAGCATTATTTTTGCATTCTCTTTCTTTCATATTTAACATTATTTTATGACATTCTCTTTCTTTTCATATTTATCCTTTTTTATGGAATTCTCTTTCTTTTCATATTTATATGTGTTGTGGAATTCTTTCTTTTCATATTTAGCATTGTTTTATAAAATTCTATTTTTTTCATATTAATCATTGTTTTATGAATTCTCTTTCTTTTCATATTTAGCATTGTTTTATGAAATTCTCTTTCTTTTCATATTAATCATTGTTTTATGGAATTCTCTTTCTTTTCATATTTAATCATTGTTTTATGAATTCTCTTTCTTTTCATATTAATCATTGTTTTATGAAATTCTCTTTCTTTTCATATTTATCATTGTTTTATAGAATTCTCTTTCTTTTCATATTTATCATTGTTTTATACATTCTCTTTCTTTTCATATTAATCATTGTTTTATGACATTCTCTTTCTTTTCATATTTATCATTGTTTTATGAATTTCTTCAATATTGATGAATGCCCTTTAGTAATTGCATCAAAAGATGTCGATAGAAATTGTCAATTCCTAGTTGATCATGGTGCTGATGTTAACATGAAACTTATTCTCTTTCTTTTCATATTTATCATTATTTTATGAATTCTCTTTCTTTCTCATATTTATCCTTGTTTTAGGAATTCTCTTTCTTTTCATATTATCAATGTGTTTATGGAATTCTCTTTCTTTTCATATTTACATTGTTTTATTACTTCTCTTTCTTTCATATTTAATCATTGTTTATGACATTCTCTTCTTTATATTATATCATTTTATGATTATCTTTCTTTCATATTTATTTGTTTTATATGAATTCTCTTTCTTTTCATATTCAATTGTTTGTGGAATTCTCTTTCTTTTCATATTTAACATTGTTTTATTACATTCTCTTTCTTTCATATTAATCATTGTTTTATGAAATTCTCTTCTTTTTCATATTATCATTGTTTTATGAATTCTCTCATATTGATGAATGCCCTCTTAGCATTGCCATCAAAAAGATGTCGATAGAAATTGTCCAATTTCCTAGTTGATCATGGTGCTGATGTTAACATGAAACTTATTCTCTTTCTTTTCATATTTATCATTATTTTATGACATTCTCTTTCTTTTCATATTATCCTTGTTTTATGGAATTCTCTTTCTTTTCATATTTATCAATGTGTTATGGAATTTCTTTCTTTTCATATTTATCATTGTTTTATAGAATTCTCTTTCTTTTCATATTAATCATTGTTTTTATGAAATTCTTTCTTTTCATATTTATCATTGTTTTATGAATTCTCTTTCTTTTCATATTTAATCATTGTTTTTTAATGAAATTCTCTTTCTTTTCATATTTAATCATTGTTTTATGAAATTCTCTTTCTTTTCATATTATCATTGTTTTTATGAAATTCTCTTTCTTTC